>NC_132901.1:11884958-12132458 GCF_030463535.1 Salminus brasiliensis | reverse complement strand
TGATGTGTTGTGTTGTGTTGTTGTGTTATGTTGTATTGTTGTGTTGTGGTGTTATGTTGTATTGTTGTGTTGTGTTGTTGTGTTGTGGTGTTATGTTGTATTGTTGTGTTGTGTTATGGTGTTGTTGTGTTGTTGTAGTGTTGTGTTGTGTTGTTGTGTTAAAGTTTGTTGTTGTGTTGTGGTGTTGTGCTGTGTTGTGCTGTGTTGTGTTTTGTGTTATGTGTTGTGTTTTGTGTTGTGTTGTAGTGTTGTGCTTTTGTGTTGTGGTATTGTGTTGTGGTGTTTTTGTGTGTTGTGTTGTTTTATGTTTTGTGTTGTGTTGTTGTGGTGTTGTATTGTATTGTGTTGTGGTGTTGTGTTGTGGTGTTTTTGTGTGTTGTTGTGTTGTGTGTTGTGTTGTGTTGTGTTGTTTTGTGTTGTGTTGTGTTTTGTGTTGTGTTGTGTTGTGTTGTGTTTTGTGTTTTGTGTTTTGTGTTTTGTATTGTGTTTTGTGTTGTGTTGTGTTGTGTTGTGGTGTTGTTGTGTTGTTTTGTTGTGGTGTTGTGTTGTGTTGTTTTGTTGTGTTGGGTTGTTGTGTTGTGTTGTGGTGTTGTGTGTTGTGATGTTGCATTGTGTTGTGTTGTGGTGTTGTGTTGTGGTGTTGTCTGTTGTGTTGTGGCGTTGTGTTGTGTTGTTGTGTCGTGGTATGTTGTGTTGTGGTGTTGTTTTGTATTGTTGTGGTGTTGTGTTGTGTTGTTGTGTCGTCGTATGTTGTGTTGTGGTGTTGTTTTGTATTGTTGTGGTATTGTGTTGTGTTGTTTTGTTGTGGTGTTGTGTTGTGTTGTTGTGTTGTTTTTGTGTGGTCTTGTGTTGTTGTGTTGTGGTGTTATGTTGTATTGTTGTGTTGTGTTGGTGTTGTGTTGTTTTTGTGTGGTGTTGTGTTGTTGTGTTGTTGTTGTGTTGTTATGTTGTATTGTTGTGTTGTGTTGTGGTATTGTTGTGTTGTGTTGTTGTAGTGTTTTGTTGTGTTGTGTTAAAGTTTATTGTTGTGTTGTGTTGTGTGTTGTGTTGTAGTGTTGTGTTGTGCTTTTGTGTTGTGCTTTTGTGTTGTGTTGTGGTGTTGTTGTGTTGATGTGTTGTTTTGTTGTGGTGTTGTGTTGTGTTGTTTTGTTGTGTTGGGTTGTTGTGTTGTGGTGTTGTTGTGTTGTGGTGTTGTGTGTTGTGATGTTGCATTGTGTTGTGTTGTTGTGTTGTGTTGTGTCTTGTTTTTGTGTTGTGTTGTTGTGTTTTTGTGTTGTGTTGTTTTTTGTATTGTTGTGTTGTGTGTTGTGTTGTGGTTTTGTGTTGTGTTGTTGTATTGTGTTGTTGTGTGTTGTGTTGTGGTGTTGTTGTGTTGTGGTGTTGTTGTGGTGTTGTGTTGTGGTGTTGTTTTGTTGTGTTGTTGTGGTGTTGTGTTGTGTTGTTGTGTTGTTTTTGTGTGGTCTTGTGTTGTTGTGGTGTTGTGTTGTGGTGTTTTTTTGTATTGTTGTGTTGTGTGTTGTGTTGTGGTTTTGTGTTGTGTTGTTGTATTGTGTTGTTGTGTGTTGTGTTGTGGTGTTGTTGTGTTGTGGTGTTGTTGTGGTGTTGTTTTGTTGTGTTGTTGTGGTGTTGTGTTGTTGTGTTGTTTCTGTGTGGTCTTGTGTTGTTGTGTTGTGGTGTTATGTTGTATTGTGTTGTGTTGTGTTGTGTTGTGTTGTTGTGTTATGTTGTATTGTTGTGTTGTTGTGTTGTGGTGTTATGTTGTATTGTTGTGGTGTGTTGTTGTGTTGTGGTGTTATGTTGTATTGTTGTGTTGTGTTATGGTGTTGTGTTTTTGTAGTGTTGTGTTGTTGTGTTAAAGTTTGTTGTTGTGTTGTGGTGTTGTGCTGTGTTGTGTTTTGTGTTATGTGTTGTGTTGTAGTGTTGTGCTTTTTTGTTGTGGTATTGTGTTGTGGTGTTTTTGTGTGTTGTTGTATTGTGTTGTGTTGTTTTATGTTTTGTGTTGTGTTGTTGTGGTGTTGTATTGTTTTGTGTTGTTGTGTTTTTGTGTGTTGTTGTGTTGTGTGTTGTGTTGTGTTGTGTTGTTTTGTGTTGTGTTTTGTGTTGTGTTGTGTTGTGTTGTGTTGTGGTGTTTTGTGTTGTGTTGTGTTGTGTTGTGTTGTGTTTTGTGTTGTGTTGTGTTGTGTTGTTTTGTGTTGTGTTGTGGTGTTTTTGTGTGTTGTTGTGTTGTGTTTTGTGTTGTGTTGTGTTGTGTTGTTTTGTGTTTTGTGTTGTGTTGTTGTGGTGTTGTGTTGTGTTGTTTTGTTGTGTTGTGTTTTGGTGTTGTGTTGTTTTGTTTTGTTGTGTTGTGTTGTGTTGTGTTGTGTTGTGTTGTTGTGTTGTTGTGTTGTGTTTTTGAGTTGTGTTGTGTTTGTGTTGTGCTGTTGTGTTTCTGTGTTGTGTTGTGTTGTTGTGTTGTGTTTTTGAGTTGTGTTGTGTTTGTGTTGTGCTGTTGTGTTTCTGTGTTGTGTTGTGTTTTTTTGTCGTGTGTTGTGTTGTTGTGTTGTTGTGTTTTAGTGTTGTGTTGTTGTGTTGTGTTGTGTTTTTGAGTTGTGTTGTGTTTTTGTGTTGTGTTGTTGTGTTTCTGTGTTGTGTTGTGTTGTGTTTTTGTGTTGTTGTGTTGTGTTGTTGTGTTGTTTTGTTGTGTTGTGTTGTGTTGTGGTGTTGTGGTGTTGTGTTTTAGTATTGTTGTGTTGTGGTATTCTGTTGTTTTGTGGTGTTGTGTTGTGGTGTTGTTGTTGTTGTGCAGTTGTGTCGTGGTGTGTTGTTGTGGTGTTGTGTTGTTGTGTTGTTTTGTTGTGTTGTGTAGTTGTGTTGTGTTGTGATGTTGCATTGTGTTGTGTTGTGGTGTTGTGTTTTTGTGTTGTGGTTTTGTGTTGTGTTTTTGTGTTGTGTTTTTGTGTTGTGTTGTTGTGTGTTGTGTTGTGGTGTTGTTGTGTTGTTTTTTGTGGAGTTGTGTTGTGTTGTGTAGTTGTGTTGTGGTGTTGTTGTGTTGTTGTGTTGTGGTTTTGTGTTGTGGTGTTGTGTTGTTTTTGTGTGGTCTGTGTTGTCGTGTTGTGGTGTTATGTTGTGTTGTTGTGTTGGTGTGTTGTTTTTGTGTGGTGTTGTTGTGTTGTGTTGTGGTGTTGTGATGTGGTGTTGTGGCGTGGTGTTGTGGTGGTGTTGTGTTGTTGTGTTGTTTTGTTGTTGTGCTGTTGTTTTTTTTGTGTTTTTTGTGTTGTGGTGTTATGTTGTATTGTTGTGTTGTGGTGTGGTGTTATGTTGTGTTGTTGTGTTGGTGTGTTGTTTTTGTGTGGTGTTGTTGTGTTGTGTTGTGGTGTTGTGATGTGGTGTTGTGGCGTGGTGTTGTGGTGGTGTTGTGTTGTTGTGTTGTTTTGTTGTTGTGCTGTTGTTTTTTTGTGTTTTTTGTGTTGTGGTGTTATGTTGTATTGTTTTGTTGTGGTGTTGTATTGTTTTGTTGTGTTTTGTTGTTGTATTGTGGTGTTGTGTTGTGGTGTTGTGTGTTGTGATGTTGCATTGTGTTGTTGTGGTGTTGTGTTTTTGTGTTGTGTTGTGTTTTTGTGTTGTGTTTTTGTATTGTGTTGTGTGTTGTGTTGCTGTGTTGTTTTGTGTTGTTGTGTTGTGTTGTGTGTTGTGTTGTGGTGTTGTTGTGTGGTGTGTTGTGTTGTGTTGTGGCGTTGTGTTGTGTTGTTGTGTCATGGTATGTTGTGTTGTGGTGTTGTTTTGTATTGTTGTGGTGTTGTGTTGTGTTGTTGTGGTGTTGTGTTGTGTTGTTGTGGTGTTGTGTTGTGTTGTTTTTGCGTGGTCTTGTGTTGTTGTGTTGTGGTGTTATGTTGCATTGTTGTGTTGTGTTGTGTTGGTGTTGTGTTGTTTTTGTGTGGTGTTGTGTTGTTGTTGTGTTGTTGTTGTGGTGTTATGTTGTATTGTTGTGTTGTGGTATTGTTGTGTTGTGTTAAAGTTTATTGTTGTGTTGTGTTGTGTTGTGTGTTGTGTTGTAGTGTTATGTTGTGCTTTTGTGTTGTGCTTTTGTGTTGTGTTGTGGTGTTGTTGTGTTGATGTGTTGTTTTTTTGTGGTGTTGTGTTGTGTTGTGTTGTTTTGTTGTGTTGGGTTGTTGTGTTGTGGTGTTGTGTTGTGGTGTTGTGTGTTGTGATGTTGCATTGTGTTGTGTTGTTGTGTTGTGTTGTGTCTTGTTTTTGTGTTGTGTTGTTGTGTTTTTGTGTTGTGTTGTTTTTTTGTATTGTTGTGTTGTGTGTTGTGTTGTGGTTTTGTGTTGTTGTATTGTGTTGTTGTGTGTTGTGTTGTGGTGTTGTTGTGTTGTGGTGTTGTTGTGGTGTTGTGTTGTGGTGTTGTTTTGTTGTGTTGTTGTGTTGTGTTGTTGTGTTGTTTTTGTGTGGTCTTGTGTTGTTGTGTTGTTGTGTTGTGGTGTTATGTTGTATTGTGTTGTGTTGTGTTGTGATGTGATGTGTTGTGTTGTGTTGTTGTGTTATGTTGTATTGTTGTGTTGTTGTGTTGTGGTGTTATGTTGTATTGTTGTGTTGTGTTGTTGTGTTGTGGTGTTATGTTGTATTGTTGTGTTGTGTTATGGTGTTGTTGTGTTGTTATAGTGTTGTGTTGTGTTGTTGTGTTAAAGTTTGTTGTTGTGTTGTGGTGTTGTGCTGTGTTGTGCTGTGTTGTGTTTTGTGTTATGTGTTGTGTTGTGTTGTAGTGTTGTGCTTTTGTGTTGTGGTATTGTGTTGTGGTGTTTTTGTGTGTTGTGTTGTTTTATGTTTTGTGTTGTGTTGTTGTGGTGTTGTATTGTATTGTGTTGTGGTGTTGTGTTGTGGTGTTTTTGTGTGTTGTTGTGTTGTGTGTTGTGTTGTGTTGTGTTGTTTTGTGTTGTGTTGTGTTTTGTGTTGTGTTGTTTTGTGTTTTGTGTTTTGTGTTTTGTATTGTGTTTTGTGTTGTGTTGTGTTGTGTTGTGGTGTTGTTGTGTTGTTTTGTTGTGGTGTTGTGTTGTGTTGTTTTGTTGTGTTGGGTTGTTGTGTTGTGTTGTGGTGTTGTGTGTTGTGATGTTGCATTGTGTTGTGTTGTGGTGTTGTGTTGTGGTGTTGTCTGTTGTGTTGTGGCGTTGTGTTGTGTTGTTGTGTCGTGGTATGTTGTGTTGTGGTGTTGTTTTGTATTGTTGTGGTGTTGTGTTGTGTTGTTGTGTCGTCGTATGTTGTGTTGTGGTGTTGTTTTGTATTGTTGTGGTATTGTGTTGTGTTGTTTTGTTGTGGTGTTGTGTTGTGTTGTTGTGTTGTTTTTGTGTGGTCTTGTGTTGTTGTGTTGTGGTGTTATGTTGTATTGTTGTGTTGTGTTGTGTTGGTGTTGTGTTGTTTTTGTGTGGTGTTGTGTTGTTGTGTTGTTGTTGTGTTGTTATGTTGTATTGTTGTGTTGTGTTGTGGTATTGTTGTGTTGTGTTGTTGTAGTGTTTTGTTGTGTTGTGTTAAAGTTTATTGTTGTGTTGTGTTGTGTGTTGTGTTGTAGTGTTGTGTTGTGCTTTTGTGTTGTGCTTTTGTGTTGTGTTGTGGTGTTGTTGTGTTGATGTGTTGTTTTGTTGTGGTGTTGTGTTGTGTTGTTTTGTTGTGTTGGGTTGTTGTGTTGTGGTGTTGTTGTGTTGTGGTGTTGTGTGTTGTGATGTTGCATTGTGTTGTGTTGTTGTGTTGTGTTGTGTCTTGTTTTTGTGTTGTGTTGTTGTGTTTTTGTGTTGTGTTGTTTTTTGTATTGTTGTGTTGTGTGTTGTGTTGTGGTTTTGTGTTGTGTTGTTGTATTGTGTTGTTGTGTGTTGTGTTGTGGTGTTGTTGTGTTGTGGTGTTGTTGTGGTGTTGTGTTGTGGTGTTGTTTTGTTGTGTTGTTGTGGTGTTGTGTTGTGTTGTTGTGTTGTTTTTGTGTGGTCTTGTGTTGTTGTGGTGTTGTGTTGTGGTGTTTTTTTGTATTGTTGTGTTGTGTGTTGTGTTGTGGTTTTGTGTTGTGTTGTTGTGTGTTGTGTTGTGGTGTTGTTGTGTTGTGGTGTTGTTGTGGTGTTGTTTTGTTGTGTTGTTGTGGTGTTGTGTTGTTGTGTTGTTTCTGTGTGGTCTTGTGTTGTTGTGTTGTGGTGTTATGTTGTATTGTGTTGTGTTGTGTTGTGTTGTGTTGTGTTGTGTTGTTGTGTTATGTTGTATTGTTGTGTTGTTGTGTTGTGGTGTTATGTTGTATTGTTGTGTTGTGTTGTTGTGTTGTGGTGTTATGTTGTATTGTTGTGTTGTGTTATGGTGTTGTGTTTTTGTAGTGTTGTGTTGTGTTAAAGTTTGTTGTTGTGTTGTGGTGTTGTGCTGTGTTGTGTTTTGTGTTATGTGTTGTGTTGTAGTGTTGTGCTTTTTTGTTGTGGTATTGTGTTGTGGTGTTTTTGTGTGTTGTTGTATTGTGTTGTGTTGTTTTATGTTTTGTGTTGTGTTGTTGTGGTGTTGTATTGTTTTGTGTTGTTGTGTTTTTGTGTGTTGTTGTGTTGTGTTGTGTTGTGTTGTTTTGTGTTGTGTTTTGTGTTGTGTTGTGTTGTGTTGTGGTGTTTTGTGTTGTGTTGTGTTGTGTTGTGTTGTGTTGTTTTGTGTTGTGTTTTGTGTTGTGTTGTGTTGTGTTGTTTTGTGTTGTGTTGTGGTGTTTTTGTGTGTTGTTGTGTTGTGTTTTGTGTTGTGTTGTGTTGTTTTGTGTTTTGTGTTGTGTTGTTGTGGTGTTGTGTTGTGTTGTTTTGTTGTGTTGTGTTTTGGTGTTGTGTTGTGTTGTTTTGTTTTGTTGTGTTGTGTTGTGTTGTGTTGTGTTGTTTTGTTGTGTTGTGTTGTGTTGTGTTGTGTTGTGGTGTTGTGTTGTGTTGTGTTGTGTTGTGTTGTGTTGTTTTGTTGTGTTGTGTTGTGTTGTGTTGTGGTGTTGTGTTGTGTTGTGTTGTGTTGTGTTGTGGTGTTGTGTTGTTTTGTTGTGTTGTGTTGTTTTGTTGTGTTGTGTTGTGGTGTTGTGTTGTTTTGTTGTGTTGTGTTGTTTTGTTGTGTTGTGGTGTTGTGTTGTGTTGTGTTGTGTTGTGTTGTTTTGTTGTGTTGTGTTGTTGTGTTGTGGTGCACTTTTTTAAAGATGAGGCTCTTACAATGCAGCCAATCAACACATGCAAATTTTACAAATCCTCTTTCACAGATTTGGCTGCAATGAAGGAAAACCCACATTAAAACATTTGGAAAAATACTGAACCTGTAAGGGGTCAGTGTGTCTGCCGCCACCTACCAGCAGAGGGCGACAGCGGCGAGGCACGGTTACCCAAGGGAACTCCAATCCCCAGAGATCCTAGAGGTAATCAGTGCCAACCAGACACACCTGGTGGTCACAGTATTTAAAGATGTGACATGGCGCTTTTCTCTTCCACCTTTGTTGAGGAGTGACTGGTACGATACACAGAAGTGAAAGAAAGAGAGATGTTTGAAAAGATGAAAGAAAACAAGCTGAAAAGGAAATAGAAAAATAAAAGTCTTGAAAGAAGAAAAGTTGCAAAACAAGAGAACAGGGTTGAAAGAGAAGCTGAAGAGAGCACAGCTGAAGAGTTTACGTGAATCACTGAACCTCAGTTCCTTTGTTTTAAGAGCTGCTTCACTTCCTTCCCTGCATTTGTTTTTCTTCAGTTGTTTTAGTGCTAAATATCCTAAGTCTGAACTACGCCGCCTTGTCCTCTGCTTAGTTTGGTGTCCCCACCCCTTTATTTTTTTCCATTGTTTTAAGGGGTGCAGCTCCACTAACTGCCTGTGCTTGCTGGTAGTGCAGTGGTAAGATGTTGGACTTCTGTTGCCAGGGTTGCTGGTTCAAACCCAGCTGGGAGCAACTGTTCTCCCACAAGTACACAAAAGCACCCACAGTCCCATTAACCACACATACATTAACCTTATATCACACATTAAGGCCTTTCCCCTCTGCACTTGGGTCCGCTCCCTGACCATCCCGTAACAAAACCAACTGAATATTACATTAAGATGAATTGTTTCAAGTAATTTTACAAAAAATAAATAGAATTATTAGACCAAAGCTGGTTGATTCTCATTGAAAATACATAATAACACATTCTTAGTACTAAGACCAATATTACGGCTTAATGTAGTAATTGTGTTAGCAGCAAAACTTACTATATAAGATGCTCAAACATTTTACTATAACAGATTATTGCATTATTTAGTTGTATTTTGATTTAATTTAAGAAATATAATAATTATTTTATTAGTTTTGATGTTGGTACATTAGAGTTTTTTGTATGTTTTGTAGCATCAGTCCTGACCAAAGGTCCTGAAGTGGTTTTTGGCAAAGATCTCACCATCAAGCGCGGCAGACCATTACTGAAAATCTTGGAATGTGTAGTTTTCAGACCTTTTATTGCTGTAATATATTTATAAGGAAGTGGTTAGAACATAAATCAATATTCATTTAATGCTAAAATATTTTTAATTCTTAATTGCAATGATGCTGAAAATAAATAAATAAAACTTACTTTATCCACTTACACACTGTTTTGGAATCTGCTGCCCATGAACCAAATGAACACTGAATTAAAAAAAATGGTAATTCAGGAGTGTAATTACAATTTTTAATGAGCAATTTCAAATTTCACTCTTAAACCCAAGAGCGCAACAGAACAGCCTAATACAAACAGTTTAATACAAACAGTTTAATATAAACAGCCTAATATAAACAGTTTAATACAAACAGCCTAATATAAACAGTTTAATACAAACAACCTAATATAAACAGCTTAATACAAACAGCCTAATATAAACAACCTAATATAAACAGCTTAATACAAACAGCCTAATATAAACAACCTAAAATAAACAGTTTAATACAAACAGCCTAATATAAACAGCCTAATATAAACAGTTTAATACAAACAGCCTAATATAAACAGTTTAATACAAACAGCCTAATATAAACAGCTTAATACAAACAGTTTAATACAAACAGCCTAATATAAACAGCCTAATATAAACAGTTTAATACAAACAGCCTAATATAAACAGTTTTATACAAACAGCCTAATATAAACAGTTTAATACAAACAGCCTAATATAAACAGCTTAATACAAACAGCCTAATATAAACAGCCTAATATAAACAGTTTAATACAAACAGCCTAATATAAACAGCTTAATACAAACAACCTAATATAAACAGCTTAATACAAACAGCCTAATATAAACAACCTAATATAAACAGCTTAATACAAACAGCCTAATATAAACAACCTAATATAAACAGTTTAATACAAACAGCCTAATATAAACAGCCTAATATAAACAGTTTAATACAAACAGCCTAATATAAACAGTTTAATACAAACAGCCTAATATAAACAGTTTTATACAAACAGCCTAATATAAACAGTTTAATACAAACAGCCTAATATAAACAGCCTAATATAAACAGTTTAATACAAACAGCCTAATATAAACAGCTTAATACAAACAACCTAATATAAACAGCTTAATACAAACAGCCTAATATAAACAACCTAATATAAACAGCTTAATACAAACAGCCTAATATAAACAACCTAATATAAACAGTTTAATACAAACAGCCTAATATAAACAGCCTAATATAAACAGTTTAATACAAACAGCCTAATATAAACAGTTTAATACAAACAGCCTAATATAAACAGCCTAATATAAACAGTTTAATACAAACAGCCTAATATAAACAGCCTAATATAAACAGTTTAATACAAACAGCCTAATATAAACAGCCTAATACAAACAGCCTAATATAAACAGCCTAATATAAACAGTTTAATACAAACAACCTAATATAAACAGTTTAATACAAACAGCCTAATATAAACAGTTTAATACAAACAACCTAATATAAACAGTTTAATACAAACAGCCTAATATAAACAGCTTAATACACACAGCCTAATATAAACAGCCTAATATAAACAGTTTAATACAAACAGCCTAATATAAACAGTTTAATACAAACAGCCTAATATAAACAGCTTAATACAAACAGTTTAATACAAACAGCCTAATATAAACAGTTTAATACAAACAGCCTAATATAAACAGTTTAATACAAACAGCCTAATATAAACAGTTTAATACAAACAGCCTAATATAAACAGCTTAATACAAACAGTTTAATACAAACAGCCTAATATAAACAGCCTAATATAAACAGTTTAATACAAACAGCCTAATATAAACAGTTTAATACAAACAACCTAATATAAACAGTTTAATACAAACAGCCTAATATAAACAGTTTAATACAAACAGCCTAATATAAACAGTTTAATACAAACAGCCTAATATAAACAGTTTTATACAAACAGCCTAATATAAACAGTTTAATACAAACAGCCTAATATAAACAGCTTAATACAAACAGTTTAATACAAACAGCCTAATATAAACAGCCTAATATAAACAGTTTAATACAAACAGCCTAATATAAACAGTTTAATACAAACAGCCTAATATAAACAGTTTAATACAAACAGCCTAATATAAACAGCCTAATATAAACAGTTTAATACAAACAGCCTAATATAAACAGTTTAATACAAACAGCCTAATACAAACAGCCTAATATAAACAACCTAATATAAACAGCCTAATACAAACAGCCTAATATAAACAGCCTAATATAAACAGCCTAATACAAACAGCCTAATATAAACAGCCTAATACAAACAGTTTAATACAAACAGCCTAATATAAACAGCCTAATATAAACAGTTTAATACAAACAGCCTAATATAAACAGTTTAATACAAACAACCTAATATAAACAGTTTAATACAAACAGCCTAATATAAACAGTTTAATACAAACAGCCTAATATAAACAGTTTAATACAAACAACCTAATATAAACAGTTTAATACAAACAGCCTAATATAAACAGCTTAATACAAAGAGCCTAATATAAACAACCTAATATAAACAGCTTAATACAAACAGCCTAATATAAACAGTTTAATACAAACAGCCTAATATAAACAGCCTAATATAAACAGTTTAATACAAACAGCCTAATATAAACAGTTTAATACAAACAGCCTAATATAAACAGCCTAATATAAACAGTTTAATACAAACAGCCTAATATAAACAGTTTAATACAAACAGCCTAATATAAACAGCCTAATATAAACAGTTTAATACAAACAGCCTAATATAAACAGTTTAATACAAACAGCCTAATATAAACAGCCTAATATAAACAGTTTAATACAAACAGCCTAATATAAACAGTTTAATACAAACAGCCTAATATAAACAGCCTAATATAAACAGTTTAATACAAACAGCCTAATATAAACAGCCTAATATAAACAGTTTAATACAAACAGTTTAATACAAACAGCCTAATATAAACAGTTTAATACAAACAGCCTAATATAAACAGCCTAATATAAACAGTTGAATACAAACAGCCTAATATAAACAGTTTAATACAAACAGCCTAATATAAACAGCCTAATATAAACAGCCTAATACAAACAGCCTAATATAAACAGCCTAATATAAACAGCCTAATATAAACAGTTTAATACAGTTAATAATAAGTTGTCCTCTTACTCTGTCTGCTCTGGTAGTTCCTGTTTGTTTCTGTCACCGTTTCCAGCTCTCTGGTTTTGTAAGTCTTGATTCGTAGCTCCAGGTTCTTGGTTTTTGTTTATGGTTTTTATCCGAAGTCGTTTTGTTTTGGTGGTTATTTCTGAAGCTCTGCTTCACAATTTTTCCTTCATAAGTTTTGATTCCTTTTATATCCTCGTCCAAACCCCTCACAGTGTGTTAGTTTAGTTTAGGGTCCCGTTCTCTCGTATACCGCTCAGCTTCCTCCCAGTCCCAGGTGTGCTACTGTACCCGGTTTGTGTTTCTGTTCCTTACTTTCCAGTTTAGTTCACTAGATTGCTGAACCTCTGATTTAGCTTTGCGTGTCTGTTTTGTTACCCTGTGTCCCGTTTTTCATTAAAGTCCTGCATCCCTGCAAGTGTTTCCCTGTGTTCACTGACCCTCCTGACCCAGCATGACACACATTCAACATTACTAAAATCAGTCCAGTCGTGTATTTTTACTAAAGTAATTTGATAGATAATCTAATATAATTCTGGTGAAATGTAAACATTCAAATATTTACATGAATCTCAAAGATTTATTTAGTAAACAGAACAAGTCTTACTGACTCAACACATGGACGGCATGTAATCCATTATTTTTATTAGAGACCAACAGTTCATTAAGTTTCAGAAATAAAAGAGCATGTTTATAGTTTTTCACTGAAAGAAAAAGTGCTGCAAGTTTTAAAAGTGCATCATTTAGAAAATCTGCATCTAAATCTACATTTATAGTAAAATGTTCAAATGGCAACAAAGTAAAAACTAATTTAGTAAATATGTGAACATAAAAAAACATTTTTCTTCTGGGCAGATTTCTAGCAAACATGAACTCAGAAAAGCTGCTTTTTAGAGGGAAGAAACAACTTCCTCCATCTAGAAGTTTAGGACACTCTGCTGCACACAGTTCTCTTCAGGACAGGATTAACGGAGCTGTCGCTCAGCTCATCTTTATTCACGTCCTGCAAATTCATCAACAAAACAGCAGATAAGCATGATGTTATATCCCATGCAGTGGAGGACAGTAACTCAGTAAATGTACTTCATTAAATAAAACATGACTTCACTACAGTATCGGTACAGTATCAGTATCAGTATCTATCTTCTAAGTATTTCTATTTTGAGGGACGTTTTACTTCAACTCTTACGTTTCTAAGACGTAAGGGGGTCCATGTCTTGAAAGAACGGGGAATCACTGTATGAACATGGTCCTGACAGGCGATGACCCCCATGTCCAGGCTTCAGTCTGGAGCGTCTCAGCAGTTCTAGTCTTCTAGATTATTAAAGCTGCAGATTTTACATGAGCAGCTCATTTAAGGTGACCTAGAAAACAGTACAAATCTGTAAGCAGAAGATTTAGTATATATAATTAGGTATATTTTGCCCTTTTAAAAGACTATGGACAACATTGACTGTAAAAACTGGAAAATTCATTCAAATCATTTACATACCTTCACATGCAGTCGTAATTGTAAATCCTCAGGTTTTCTACCAATAGTCTGTTTAAAATAACATGAAAGTGCAAGTTAGACAGTGAAGAAATCGAGAAAATATAGATTAGAAAAGCCCAGTTTAAACACTGTAAAGCCTGAACATCAGGTTGTACATTTCTCTTACAGAACTGAGGGTTTTGCCTCAATTTGAACCTGATAGAGGATCAATACTCTGATCAGCTGCTGTTCAATAAAGAAGGCTTGTGGCACTTCAAACCTTTTAGGATTTATTTAAGCTGCCTTTTAGATTAAAAGGGCCAAAATGCCACACAGCAGTAAGATGCTACATTAAGTCAGTTGTTCTCAAAGTGTTCAGGGCTTTATTTCAGGCGGTCTGTAGAGCAGAGCTCCCTCACACACAGACCTGCTCTCAGTGCTTCATACAGCCTGTAGACCAGCACTGAAGGGCTGGGAAGCAGCTTTGCCCGTTCACATCTCCAAACAGTCATTTCGATGGTGTAAAGCCTCGTATCTCCAGTCTCTGAGTGTAAATGTGAAAACTGCTCCAGGAGCTGAACTCCAGGCTGAAAGCTGATGTTGTTGGTCAGGCGGTTTGTGTCGCCCGCCCGCTCACGGAGAGCAGCGGAGAGAGTGGAGCCCCATCACCACACACAGAGAGAAAGCCTGTTAGTCAGAGGAGGTGAGATCGGGTTCAAACTGTTTATTAGTTTTATTGCTTCTCATTTCTGCTCAGAAAACGTGTCTTTAATGGTGAAAGTGTGATATTATCAGTGCTGCCGCTCTGGCAGAGCTGAGCTGATTTAGAGAGACGGGCTCTAGGTTTAGTCAGTCAGGAGCAGAGCTCTCCTCTCTGAGTCCATTATAATGATTTATCTTCATCCAGTGAAAGATGAAGGAAATAAACACGTGTGGAGAGTTTATCACATTTCTTTTAGTCTCGTTTGTTTAGTAGTCTGTAAAGTTTGCAGCAGTTTTACACAAATAAGTGAAAAGTAGTGAACCAAGCTAATCTAAGCTAAGCTAAACTAAACTAAACTAATCTAAGCTAATCTAAACTAAACTAAACTAAACTAAACTAAGCTAATCTAAGATAATCTAAACTAAGCTAAACTAAGCTAATCTAAGATAATCTAAACTAATCTAAACTAAGCTAAACTAAGCTAAACTAAGCTAATCTAAACTAAACTAATCTAATCTAAGCTAATCTAAACTAAGCTAATCTAAGCTAATCTAAACTAATCTAAACTAAACTAATCTAAACTAATCTAATCTAAGCTAATCTAAGCTAAGCTAATCTAAGCTAATCTAAACTAATCTAAGATAAACTAATCTAAGCTAATCTAAACTAAGCTAATCTAAGCTAATCTAAACTAAACTAAACTAAACTAAGCTAATCTAAGCTAATCTAAACTAAGCTAAACTAAGCTAAACTAAGCTAATCTAAACTAAACTAATCTAATCTAAGCTAATCTAAACTAAACTAAACTAAGCTAAGCTAAACTAAACTAAACTAAACTAAGCTAAACTAATCTAATCTAAGCTAAGCTAAGCTAAACTAAACTAAACTAAGCTAATCTAAGCTAAGCTAATCTAAACTAAGCTAAACTAAGCTAATCTAAACTAAACTAATCTAATCTAAGCTAATCTAAACTAAGCTAATCTAAGCTAATCTAAACTAATCTAAACTAAACTAATCTAAACTAATCTAATCTAAGCTAATCTAAGCTAAGCTAATCTAAGCTAATCTAAACTAATCTAAGATAAACTAATCTAAGCTAATCTAAACTAAGCTAATCTAAGCTAATCTAAACTAAACTAAACTAAACTAAGCTAATCTAAGCTAATCTAAACTAAGCTAAACTAAGCTAAACTAAGCTAATCTAAACTAAACTAATCTAATCTAAGCTAATCTAAACTAAGCTAAACTAAGCTAAGCTAAGCTAAACTAAACTAAACTAAACTAAGCTAAACTAATCTAATCTAAGCTAATCTAAGCTAAGCTAAACTAAACTAAACTAAGCTAATCTAAGCTAAGCTAATCTAAACTAAGCTAATCTAAGCTAATCTAAACTAAGCTAAACTAAACTAAACTAAGCTAATCTAAGCTAAGCTAATCTAAGCTAATCTAAACTAAGCTAATCTAAGCTAATCTAAACTAAGCTAATCTAAACTAAACTAAACTAAGCTAATCTAAACTAAGCTAAACTAAGCTAAACTAAGCTAATCTAAGCTAATCTAAACTAAGCTAAGCTAAACTAAACTAAACTAAACTAAACTAAACTAAGCTAATCTAAGCTAATCTAAACTAAGCTAAACTAAACTAAGCTAATCTAAGCTAATCTAAACTAAGCTAAGCTAAACTAAACTAAACTAAGCTAATCTAAGCTAAGCTAAACTAAGCTAAACTAAACTAAACTAATCTAAGCTAATCTAAACTAAGCTAAGCTAAACTAAACTAAACTAAACTAAGCTAATCTAAGCTAATCTAAACTAAGCTAAACTAAACTAAGCTAATCTAAGCTAAGCTAATCTAAACTAAGCTAAGCTAAACTAAACTAAACTAAGCTAATCTAAGCTAATCTAAGCTAATCTAAACTAAGCTAAACTAAACTAAGCTAATCTAAGCTAATCTAAACTAAACTAAGCTAAGCTAAGCTAAGCTAAGCTAAACTAAACTAAACTAATCTAAGCTAATCTAAGCTAAGCTAAGCTAAGCTAAACTAAACTAAGCTAAGCTAATCTAAGATAAGCTAAGCTAATCTAAACTAAGCTAATCTAAACTAAACTAAACTAAGCTAATCTAAGCTAATCTAAGCTAATCTAAACTAAGCTAAACTAAACTAAACTAAACTAAACTAAACTAATCTAATCTAGCTCTATCGGAGCTGTTGCAGTCTGCAGCTCTGGGGTTGAAACAAGCTGCTCAACAAACTCCAGAGATGATATTTATATAAGATTATATTTATGAAATATTATATTTATGTAAGATTATATTTATATATGATTATATTTATGAAATATTATATTTATGTAAGATTATATTTATGTAAGATTATATTTATATAAGATTATATTTATGAAATATTATATTTATGTAAGATTATATTTATATAAGATTATATTTATATAACATTATATTTATGTAAGATTATATTTATATAAGATTATATTTATATAACATTATATTTATGAAATATTATATTTATATAAGATTATATTTATATAAGATTATATTTATGTAAGATAATATTTATGTAAGTAAGATAATATTTATGTAAGTAAGATAATATTTGTGTAAGTAAGATAATATGAAATTATGAGATTGTCTGTATTTAATATTGAAATCAGTTTTATCTGACTTGTTTTACTTATTTTACTGAAGTCTGTTAGAAATCACTTCAGTTTTGCTCATAATATCATTGTTTTTAGCTTTACAGTGAAGTGACTGGCTAAAGGAAGGTAGCTGAGGCAGAAAGCATAAAGGTGGATATCATGTCAGTCTGGGTAATTTATAACTTTTATTTTCATAGTATATTTTATCTGTGGAAATTTGTACTTATAATGGAGAAATAATATTGTTTTATTTTATCAATAAAATATTTGTCAAATTTGCATCATTTTCTAAAATATTTCTAGTGCTACATTTATTTGAAAGAGACTAAAGTAGGCTATGCTACCATATAGGTGGACAACATGTCAGTCTGGGCTATTTATATATTAAATATATATATATATATTAAATATATATATATATATATATATATATATATATATATATATATATATATATATATATATGGACATTAACTTCTCTGACAAAACAAAAAGTATTTTTGATTGAATTCAACATATATGTAAATATTTTTACCTTTGTTTATTGTAATCCCTTTATTTTTATTATTCTGAGATGGATGGAGACAAGGCTCAATATGCACGTCTTATGGAGTCTGAAGAGGAGACGGTGACTAGGCCCTGACGAGCTTAGGCATGAAGGCATGACCATTGAAAAAGAGGACTTTATCAACATGGAAAGAAGATGATGATGAAGAGCAAGATGAGCAGAGGGATCAACCAACTACATCTTATCGGTACATACATGTAGGCAGGCAGTGTGTACCGTCAGCCACCAGCAGGGGGCCTGGCCAGCACAGTAGGAACTTTGGTGGAGCTGGAGCAAAGAACTCCAAGCCCCAGAATAATAATAGTAATCAATGCTGACCAGACCCACCTGTGTGGCATGGTATAAACACACCCAGGCAAACACAGTAGTTCTAAGTTGTGAACAGTCAGAAAAAAAAATACAAGAGCTGAAAAAGAAAAGATTTCATGCTACAAATAGTGAAGAAAAGCAAGAGCTAAAAAGAGTTTAAATTGTGAACAGTGAAGGAAAGCTGAAGTTAAAAATAAAGAAAGAGTTTGTTGTAATTAGTGGTGAAAAGGAAAACTAGAAAAAGAAAAAAGATTTGAGTTGGAAAAGGTTAGATTCTCTTTTGTTTGAGTACACACCGCTCCTGGTGTTTCCTTTATTGACTTAAGACATTCACCATCTGTAACATGCACCATAAAATAATACCCCCCAAAAAGTAGGGGTAGTATATATATATATAAAAAACTTTCCTTTCATTACTTTTGCCAGGGTCTGTTTTATAACTTAGGATCCTTAAATTTTTTAATCTTTCCTGTGTGAGCTTGTTTAAACTGATTTTGCTCTAATAAATGTCCTGAAATTACCGTCAGGCCCGCTGTTAGCAAGGAGAGCTCCTGTATTTCAAGGCTGTGATTCTCTTTTCTGCCTCTAGGTGTCGCAAAGGTTTGCTGTTCTAATGTTTTGTTATTCACACATGCTAGTAAGATTGAAATTTATAGCAGCACAATGTTAGTATTTAGTCATCTGATGGTTTGTGGAACGAAGTCTAGAGCTTTCTGGTTTGAGGTGGTGCAGCAGCCATACCAGACTAATAGGCTGCTGGACAGGATGCTCTTAATAATGCCTCTGTAAGAAGTTGTGAGGATTGGAGGTGGGAGGTTTGCTCTCCTCATCCGTCTCAGGCAGTGATGACGCTGCTGTGTCATCTTCACAAGGAAGGTGGTGTGTGTAGTCCTTGTCAGGTCCTCTGTGCTGTGTACTTCCAGAAACACTGCCCTTCTCACCGGCTCCACAGCATTGCCATGGACTGTGAGTGGCTGGTGTACCATGTGCTTCCTCCTGAAGTCGACAGTAATCTCCTTTGTCTTGTCGACATTCAGACCACAAGTTGGTTTATTTCCTCTCTGTAGGCAGACTTATTGTTGTTGCTGATGAGGCCCACAACTGTTGTGTCGTCTGCAAACTTAATGATGTGGTTCATGTTGTACTTGGCACAGCAGTCAAGGGTCATCAGGGTGAACAGCAGAGGGCTCAGGACACACCCCTGGGGTACACCAGTGTTCATGATGACTGTTTCAGGGGTGTTTGGTCCGACTCGTTCTGTTTGGGGTCTGTCTGCGAGGACGTCCTAAAACTAGTTGCACAGTGGGGTATTGATGCCTAGTGGTTCGTTTCCTTACCAAGTGCTGAGGGATGACCAAATTAAAGGCAAATCTGAAGTCAAAGCAGAGCGTCCACACGTACTTGTTTGTGTTGTCCAGATGGGCCAGGCTCAGGTGAAGCACTGCTGATATGGCTTCATCCGTGGAACGTTTGGGGCGGTACGCAAAAATGGAGTGAGTCAAGTGTTGCAGGGAGTCCAGATGTGATGTGTTCATTGACCAGCCTTTCAAAGCACTTCATCACGATGAGAGTAAGTGCTATGGGACGGTAGTCTTTGAGTATTAATGCTGGTGGCTTCTGTGGTAGTGGTGTGATGGATGTGATGGCATGGTGGAACAATGGCTTGGCTCAGGGAAGTGTTCTAGATGTCAGTGAGGATGTGTGTCAGTTTGTCAGCACATCCTGGTATATTGTCAGGATCTGCAGCTTTTCGCAGATTGACCCTGTATAGGGCCCGTTGAGTATTTCATTGCCCAGGAGGACTGAGGAGAGCCTCGTAGCCGTGTCTCAGTAAAAATACTGAACAGTCTCACTGTGTGTTTGGTGGTTCAGTCCAGTCTTAGATAATCCATTTTGTTTTCCAACAAGACGTTGGTCAGCAGAATGAATGGAGGCGCAGGTTTATGTGGGTAAGCCTTTAGCTTTGTGCTAATACTTGCTCGGGTGCTGCGTTGGCGCAATCTGTCACACTGCTTATGCGGTTTCCTTTGGCGGTTGCTGATGATAGTTGAGTACATTTAACATAAAATAGACATCGCTAACGGGGGCTGGAGCAGCCACTGATAGCAGTGGCTACCGCTACTACAGTTACTACTATTACTACTGCTACTATGAATTACTACTCCTATTACCATTACTACTGCCACTATTACTATAACTACTGCCACTACTACTATTACTATAACTACTGCCACCACTACTATTACTACTGCTACTATGAATATAATCACTGCTGCTATTACTAATACTACTACTACTAACTACTATTACCATCACTACCATTACTACTGCAACTACTACTACTGTTTCTATTCTATACTGTTTCCATCTATGGATGGAGCCATACAAGGATTTAAGAGATCTATGCACAACCCATCCTATGACATGCTGGTAAAATTCTCTGATGATGTTGGGCAGACAGAAGAGGCTACGGACACAGGAGGGTCTAAACGTGTATTTCTTACATTGCTAATAGACTCCATAAGAACAAGAAGAGTCTTTGAATGCAGAGGCCCTGCTAAATATCTAGCATTCAAGAGTCAAGGTAAAATTTATTAATCTCAACATTTTTAATCATACTGCTGACAAAGTTGTATTGATGCAGATCTCGGAACTATTTACATATTTAGCTGCAGGTGAAGATAAATACTTCCATATAGGAAGAATTATCGCTGTGTCCATAGTGATCCTCCATCACTGTGTCCATAGTCCAAAGTGAAGTCCATTGAGGCTTCTATCGAAGATATACCAGATGAAGTGAGGAATTCTCTGCACAGCAGTGGCGGTTCAAGACCATTTCAATTTAATATTATTCCATTTTTTATTTATACAGTTTACAATTTCACAATTTAGCATAATCTGAATTCTATAATCCTCATGTTTCACACAAACACCTTAACAAATCAGTAAAGTCTTTTCTATGATTTAAAATGTTTTTCAGTTTCATTTAATATTTCTTTTACATCAGCTTGACTTCTATGGTTTCTATAGCTGCTGAAATAAAAGAAATGAAATAAATCCACTGAAGGGCTGTTTGCCCCACAAGGGAAACTCTGTCCTCTGCCTAAAAGGGTCTGACTGTTAAATTAGTTTTTACATTATTGTGCTGATTTGTCACTAATTTACAGGTGCGTTGGGGGGTCCAAGCGTGTTGTCAGGGGGGCACTGGACCTCTTGTCTAGAACCACGACTGGATAGAAGTGTTCTGCATTACATGCAGTTCAGCATATGGCTAAAAACTCAGAAAAACCCAGAAGAGGAGCTCTATGAACATCATTCCGGGTAAGAGAAGAGAGATCAGTGAAATCCTGAATAAATGCTCTGGTCTAGGAGGACTGAAGTCCTGCACAGTTTGCTGATTTTTCTGTACAAGCACTCCTGATTCAGCTCTTCATTATTTACCAGGTTTAGCTGGTCTCCTAGAGTTGGGAAATCACCAAACAGTGTTGGACTTTGACCCAGGGCCAGACTGGAACAAAAAAATAGGCCTCAGCATTTTAGACCGGCACATCCCCCCACAGTCGATAACACAAACCTTTTTGATCTTTCCAGTCTCTGTACATCAACTGTGCAACTCTTTAAAACCATGTAGCTTAAGCCATGTGTAAGGGGTAGCTCTAGGGCACCCCAGAGTCACCCCAGCCAGTAATTGAGCCCAATTCCCTACACCTGGGCAGTAAGCTATATAGGCACATAGATCCAGTTGCCCCATTGCTGGATCTTTGACTGTGGTCGTGTGTGTGTGTGTCAGTCAGTTACTCGAGCTGAAGGCTGAGTGGGTGTCACTCCCTGCAGAAGACACCTATATGGGTACCATGGTAGGTCATCCAAGTAAGCATGCTAACCTGGCAACCATGGCCTGCTTGAGGCTTATAGAATCTTACTATGGCACGCCCTTACAGATTCAAACTGATAACGGCACCCATTTCACAGGCAATCTAGTGAAACAATGGGCAAAGGATAAGAATGTGGAATGAATTTTCCATATCCCTTATTATCCTCAGGCCGCAGGTCTTATTGAGAGAATGAATGGGCTGTTGAAAACACAGTTGCGGAAGTTGGGCAAGGACAACTCCCTCAAAGGGTGGAAGGATCACCTAACTGAAGCGCTGCAATCACTCAACAATAGACCCACAGCTGCTGGGCAAACACCCCTCCAACGGTTGGTTAACCCAGTAAGGGCCACTGAATGCGATGGTCCTATTAAGATGTGGAAAATTGTCCCTAAAGCACAGTTACCAGTAAGGGGCACTCCGGGCTCGGCAGGTTTGGACCTGAAATGTTTAACTACTGTAACACTATTTCCTCAACAGGTGACCAGAGTAGACACAGGACTGGGTTTGCAGTGTCCTAAAGGGCACTATGGCCATGTTTTACCACGGTCACGGTTGGCCCTGAAAGGCGTGGTAGCAATGGCCGGAATAATTGATGTGGACTATCAGGGATCTATCCAAGTAGTCCTCCAAAACACATCTGAGGAAGCTATAACCCTGGAAAAAGGGGACAAAATTGCACAATTGTTAGTCAAGCCATGTAACATGGCTCATGTAACTGAAATCGCTAAGCCAACTATGCTCACCACCAGGGGTGAGGGTGGTTTTGGTTTAACTGATATTAAAGGGGCAAAGGTTTGGGTACAGCAGGTGGATGGTCCTCCAGTTCCCGCTGATGTTATAGCTATGGGGAAAGATAACACTGTAGCAATCATGAAACCAGGCCAAGAAGGCTGAGGACATGTGTCTGTATCTAAGTGTTATGTCAGAGAAAAAACTAATGTTTTGTGAGTGTTTGTTATTCTGTGTGCAGGTACGGAGTAACTACCCACTGTTGTTATGGGAAGGATGAAGGTACTACTAGGAGTGGTCTTATGGACGCTATGGTGTGTGACACCGGGTCTGTCCTGGATTCCGGGCGATTGGATGACGAGCGTGCGAGTGGCGCATTTGGTAGGAGGAACACCTCACTCACAGGCAACAGGATAATTATATTTGTAAAGCCAACACCCCTTGTTTCTGGGCTAACATTACGGGAAGGATCTGGAAGTGCGACAACTGTCTACGATTAGGCAAACATGGTTTGGTTATGCCTAAAGGGCAGTGTTTGAATATTAGTACCCAGGTGTCATTATGTATCTGGAACCTAACTAGTAGTCAATGTCTTGATAACATTACGGATGCTGTTTGCTCTAACAGTTCCTTTTGGATAGCTAATGCCACCCAAATTGAGAACAGAACTATCTATGGGTATCCGGTCTGGGTTAAGCCAGAGGAACCGGACCCAACAAAAGCTACCATTATCCCACTGGTCAATACATGTAAAGTTATGGGACATTCCACAGTCATTACAACTGTCAGGTTCACCATTAGGTCCCCACCCGTGCTAAAGTGTTGTGTGAAGCCAGCATGGTTTGGCACCATATTAGGTGGAACAGGAACTGGACTAATGAATACAATTGATGGACAGGTAACAGCCCACAAGTTAGGACGAGTGGGTCACAACATGCATGGAGCTCTGGATGTTGTTCATGGCTGGTTACCTGATGGTGTACACTATCAAGCGTAATGGGACATGGTAGCCTCTGGATTAATCCTGAAAATGAATGAAGATTCATGGAATTATAATGTTACTAAATGGATGAATTGGACTGAATGTATTTTGCAGGGCTTACATGCTAGAAATCAAAGGTCTAATTTGGAGAACATGTTAATGAGGGGTAACCCTCATGAATACCGACAATGGTGGAATGTTACTTCTCCTAATCTATGGATACAAGTTCCACCTGGTAGATCAAAATGTAATGAAACTACTTGTACAGGGGTATACTTACGACATAATGTTACACATCAGAGAACTGTGTGTATGTACTATGTTCACCCTGTTCTAGCAGCTGGAGCGCTGTGGACTTTACAGGTGAAAGGTAAATGGTTAGACATAAACTCTAACATCACGTATGACTTGGATGATTGTACAGACATGGATTTTGGCATGGTATGCTCTCTGGGGACAGGACATAGGAATGTATGTTTTGAAGACACAAATGCAGTGTGCGAGTGGTTACACGAGCCCTTGAGAGACACTTTGTACGAAGTAGGTCCTCATAAATTATGTGTTACTACAGCGCGTGCCCACCCACAACTGCCTTATGCTCCATATTCAGGTTGTTTAGAAGGGATTTACATCTGGCATTGGGGTAATAACACCTACCGATTAACAAATCACACGTCGGAAGAACACCTCACCCGGATCCAGTGGGAGGTTCTCCGTTCGGGGATTAGAATGTCATTGAAGAAACATGAGAAGTTGATGAATGCATCTAGAAAGTTAGTTAAGCTGGCAACAGAACATTGACACAATACCACTAAACTAACAGTGAAAACTATGGTAGCTGGTAGTAAGTTGCTGAGCATAGGTAAGGTAATTAAGGCTGAAGCTCAAGATACCTGGTGGTCACTTTTTGAGGGATGGACGTGCACATTCTGTAATGCTCATTCACCCACTACTAGTCTTATTAGTAGTGGTTATTCTACTATGCATCTGGCAGCTTTGTATGTGTATTAATCTCCAGAGATTCAATAAACGGCTTAATTATACTTTAATATATAGATGAACATGGCCGACGGATCGAATGTAATAAGAATGATTCTGCATTGCTAGGGTGCACTCCATCCGATTAGTAAACACTGTATCGCATGAACAACATACTGTTCGGTTATGGGATGTAACCACTAGGAAGACGCCTACTCCTTTGGATAGGCTGCAAGGGTGTTTGTACTATGAAAGGCGTTATGAAGTGGTGCAGGTGCACTGCGGAGCCATGCTAATTTGGTCTTCATATCCGAATATAAGGATTTAATACGTCCATGTTTACCTTATATTAAAGGTATGCTTGCTGGTCATAATGTATTGGCAATATGTTAATACAGGTCTATTATATCATTATATTAAGTTACAGGTTATACTGCAAACTCACGTTTATATAATCAATTATATAACTTGTTTTTCATGATGATGCGGTTGCGAAACCACTGGAATGTACAAGTGATAGTGTAAGGCTGTGCCTGGGGGGAGCGGTTAGCCCTCGCTCTCGCCCACGCATAGTTCCTAATTTTGTTAAAGTGTCGGCTCTTTTTCTCTATAAATTCCCCCAGTCAGCTAATAAGCATTTAGAAATGGTGCATAAAAGAAGCCAGCTCCGTAGTCAATAGAAAGACAGAGTGCAACCTTTATTTCTACATAAAGTGTACAAATAAGGTGAAGACTAAGGCATTACATATAATGCGTTAGCCTGAGACAGCCAGCACTCTCCCAAGGCAGTCTAAAAAGGGATGGCTCCGTTTGGGCCTTATGTACCGTCCTTATCTTGCTGTGGCTATCCCTACGCATATTTTTTAATTACAATGTCTTACGTTTGGGTCCGCTTATATCACTGTGGAAAGCCCCGCACCCTTTAGCCCAATTACTTTTTGTACCCGCTTATGTTCTGTGTTCTCACGACTCTATTTTTTTAAAAAGAGTGCTAACACCTGCAAAGCCAGTTGTGCTGACCATCACGTACAGAATTTTTGGGTTCTTTTCCAATTAGTTTGCCTCTGATTCACCCCTGCCTAGTGTACAGCAATGCTGACTGTCTCAGCCATGGTCATTATAGCAGAACACACACATAGAACATATTTATGAGTACATAACGTATTCGTACATCCAAATAATCCATCAAAAGAAATAAGGGATGGGATCCCCCTTTTCTGGTGAGAGTCGGCTGAGTGGAACTGCAGGTCCAGCTCGGCGGTTTACTGAGACGGCTGTCTCTTACCAGGATCGAAAGGCTCTCTGTAAGTAACGGCAAGTCTCAGTGTGAAACTGAAAGCGTTCTGCCAAGTTTGCTTCCGGTTTGTTTTTGTTGATTGTGAAATAAAGGGAGCTTTTTATACGGGACCTCTGGTGTGGAACCAGAGTTATGGAGTTATTTGACGATCCTCCCTTTGATTCAAAATTTCACAAAACACACTGACACTGAATTTTAGGGTGGAACGTCTTTTAAGGTAGTACTGAGTTTACCCTGACACTGAATTTTAAGGTGGAACGTCTTTTAAGGTAGTACTGAGTTTACCCTGACACTGAATTTTAAGGTGGAACGTCTTTTAAGGTAGTACTGAGTTTACACTAACATTGAAAGTTAAGGTGGAACTTCAAGTAACCACTTGAGATACCTAAGCAACCACATAGCAACCACCTGTGACACCATAGCAACCACCTACCAACACCATAGCACCCACTTAGCAATGCTATAGCAACCACCTGTGACACTATAGCAACTACATGTGACACCATAGCAACCACCTAGCAACAACCTAAAAACCACATGGGACACCATAGCAACCACCAAGCAGCACAATAGCGTCCACCTGGGACACCATAGCAACCACTGAGCAAAACTTAGGAAACTTAGGAAGTACTTGCCACATTTCAAGCACTGTTGTAGTTCCTTCAGGAAAAGCAAATCTAGTGCGATGACTGTGGGTCATCTGCTTCTCTGCGTACTCCGTTAGCCTGTTCTTCAGTGGTCAGGGCCTCCACAGAGCAGTGCAGTGAACAGACGGTTTTAAAACAGAGGCTCAAATGGTCAGGTTAGTCTGTAATTCGGACCACAGTGACCAATCAAACAGCTCAGATTAAGGGGTGTTTATTGACTTCTCTGGAAGCTGTTCAGACTGGTGGTGGGTGTAGTTGAGACTGGTGATGGTGGTTGGCTGTAGGTGAGACTGGTGGTGGTGGTTGGATGTAGGTGAGACTGGTGGTGGTGGGTGTAGTTGAGAGGGGTGATGGAGGTTGGCTGTAGGTGAGACTGGTGGCAGGTGAGACTGGTGAGACTAGTGTCCCAATACTTTTGTCCAAATAGAGTACATGGTTCCAGCTTGCTGGAAAAGGGGGCTGACTGTGCTTAAAGAAGACACTGGACTGAATTAAGGAAGCTGTCTGGAGGCTGGACTGCCTGGAAGCTGTTGCCCCTCTAGGGAACAGACTTAACACTCATCTCCAGCCACCAGCAGTGGAGAGCGCCGGGTCCCCAGCTCCACCGCACCAGCAACAGACGCCTGTGTCCCAGGCCAACATCACTTAGGAGTGATGAGGGGAGAGAGAGTGCCATCTAGAGCTGTCGGCCAACTCTCTCAGACTCCGGCTCAGGACTGGAATTTATACTACTACTACTAATACTAAATAAGGAAGTATTAGTAGTAGTATTCAGTAGAATTCATGATTGGAAGCAGACCTCTTATGAAGTACCAACATGGTAGTTGAGAGCCCTCTTGTGGGCATATTAAAAAACTACAGCAGAAGCTGCTTTGGGAACAGCAGGAATTTGTGAAATTATTTTAATTATTTCTAGTATTTATTTATAGTATTTATTATTTATCAATAATATTTTATTGATAAGCTTGGTCTCATAAATTATTAATAATCGTTTTATTTGAACTTCATGCTTATTTTTTTTTTTTTTACATTTTTATTAATTAATTAATTTATTATTTTCTTTTTTATACAGCTTGTTCATTATTATGGACACATTCGTTGCCTAGAAACTCAAATTCTAATGTCCCCTTTATGATTTTTCACCTGAACACCCTCACATCATTCAGGTACACGAAAGTTTCGACATGCCCAACGGACAGGTCTTCATTGTGATGGAGGTAGCCGCGACCAACCTCCTTCACGAGATCATGGTGCTCCACCACGTCCCCGTTACCCAGGCCAGGATGTGGTTCTCCCAGCTCGTCTGTGCCGTGGGCTATCTTCACCAGCAGGACATTGCCCACCGAGACCTGAAATGTGAGAACGTCCTGCTGAGTGCTGATGGTCAGGTCAAACTGACCAACTTTGGCTTGGGCTGCTTTGTAAGAGGCTACCCTTCCCTTAGCCAGACGTATTGTGGCACTCTCCGCTACTGCGCTCCTGAGGTGCTTCTGAATAGGCCCTACGATCCCCTGAAGAGTGACGTCTGGAGCCTGGGCGTCATCCTGTACGTGATGGTCACCGGCTTCATGCCTTTCAGAACAGACCATCACTGTTCCCTCACACAGCTCCAGCGCAAAGCTGTAGAGTATCCGTGTGGGGTCGCAGTGGAGGAGCCCTGTCTGGCCTTCATTTCTTATATGCTGCGCTTCAATCCCTTCACCCGGCCTTCGGTGAGAAACGTGGCGAACCACCCTTGGCTGCAGGCCAGGCAAGAACAGTAAGTAGAGCGCTGTGCTGGAACTCCACTGTCGAGTCCTTATGTTAATCGATGTATTATTTATTACTGTTTTTATTGATCCTTCATTGATTGTTTAGCTATAGTAAATAAATGGCTTTTCTGAAGAACTGCAGGGCGGTGTTTCACAAAGCAGCTCAGGTCAATGGGACAGGCTCAGGTCAATGGGACAGGCTGGACTCTAGGTTTGAGCTCTCTGGCTGAGCCGGGAATCCTGCTTTGTGACCCCCCCTCCAGATCTGTCCACTGTTTGTTTACTACAATTACCGGTATTTTCATCAACAGAGAAAGGAGCGATTCTGCAAACTCATCTTTCCCCGAGTCTGAAAGCTCTCTGGAGGTGAAAGTGTGTGGAACTCCAGGGAAACACCGTGAAGAATGCAGTGAGGACAGGCAGGTAGACAACGGGGACGTGGACCTGGATTGGAGTAGCCTGTCCTCATCCAGCGGTCTTCTCTCCTCCATAAGGAAAGCCTATGAGCAGAACGTCATCCAGCGTTCGGAGGAAAACCAACGGTATGTTTGTCTGTTTGATTATTTGTTACATAGTCAGTCTGGCAACACTGCCACTAAGAACACACACACACACTTGGTGAAGTGTCCATATTATGCCATGATAAAGATCACTCAAGTTGAAGAGCTTGTTTACACGTAGCTACTGTACAGAATCAGCTCACTAACAATGCCTACATCTCCCCATTGCTTCTGCAGGGCCCCCAGGGTTATCGGCAGATTTGTCGCGACCGTCGTTGACGAGAGCAGCAGTTCTTATCCAGACCCAGTCGACCCAGTCCAGGAAGGTGGTAGTGGCAGTAGAGCTGGTGTAGAGGTTGTCGGGGAGGAGTCTGGCTGCTTTAACTGTAGTCCGCTTTGTGCTGCAGTTAAAAGGGCAGCTAAGAAATATGTTGCAGCACCGATCCTCAGAGTCTCACAATCACTTCGAGTGAGGATGAGGAAGCTCTTCCGAGGGAACTCTGTGAAGTGAGCCTGGAGGAGTGAGTAGAGTGAACCTAGGCGAGATCCATGATGAATTTGCAGCAGTCAGGGAGTGATTGGAACCGAACCAAACTGAACCGAACCGTGAATTTATCATTCATTTATCAATAGCTCTGATCAGAGGAGGATGGGTCCCCCTGTGTGAGTCTTGGTTCCTCCCAAGGTTTCTTCCTCCAGCGCTGAGGGAGTTTTTCTTTGCCACTGTCGCCTTTGGCTTGCTCACCAGGGGATTTAGGGTTTTAGTGAGGGAAAGATTGATTTGGAGGATTGAGCAGAGAGAGAAACCGTGGTGGAAGGTTGACCCTGAAACAGTGAGAGAAACAGTGATTGGAGGATTGAGAATTGAGCAGTGAGAGAAAAAGTGATTGGAGAATTGAGCCTAAGGAAGTTAGAAACTGAGGGATTTGGAGGTTTGAGCCAGAGGTAGTGAGGGAAGGTAGTTGGAGATTTGAGCATGGATGAATGAGAATAAGAGTGTTTGAAGGATTGAGCCTGAGACAGTTAGAGAATGAAGGATTTGGAGGGTTGAGAATTGAGCAGTGAAAGAAAGAGTGATTGGAGGACTGAGACTGAAACAGTTAGAAACTGAGGGATTTGAAGGATTGAGCCTGAAACAGTGAGAGAATGAGGGATTTGGAGGGTTGAGCCTGAAACAGTGAGAGAGTGATTGGAGGATTGAGACTGAAACAGTGAGAGAGTGATTTGGAGGATTGAGGATGAGGGAGTGAGAACAAGAGAGAAAAAAAGAGCTGGAGTGATGTGAAGGAAGTGTGTGTGATTATGTGTGTGTGTGTGTCTTTGAGCATTAATAAAGCACTGCTCTGCATTACTGATGTGTTCTGGATGTTTCTGTTTTCTAATGAAAGTAAAACCTAGATATTGATCGTCTCTCTTCATCAAATAGAAGATCATAATACACTAATAATAATAATAATAATAATAATAATAATGACAACTGTGTCAGGACTGAGCCAAAATAACAAACCAGGGATCTGTGAGGAAAACACGACGCTGGGTGGGGAAAGCCAAGGTGACTGAGCAGTGCTCGGAAGGGACAAGGGGATGAAGAGAACCGACGACCACAAGCTGAGCTTGGGTGTAAAAGCAGGACAGGGCAGCAAGGGAAAACAGAGCAGGAAGCAGCGCTTCGGAAAGGGTGAGAGCAAAACTAAAGAAAACCACGTAGCCAAGTTTCAGACAGGCCACATCAAACAAAACCAACAGAGGAACAAAAGAGGAGAACAAGGAGCAAGGACGCTGCTGCCGGACCCCTGGTCAGAGTTACACACTAATAATCAGAATAATAATCCCAATAAAACTGATAATACCACTGCTACAGGTCAGGGCTACACTTCAAACCAACACACACACACACACACACACACACACACACACAAACACACACACAAACATATCCCAGCATTCAGTGCATGAACACAACTACGGTATAACAGGAAGGTCAACACGTCACCTGAATGAGATCCTACTTTGGAGCATCCAGAGACAGTGGAGACGAAAATCCAGAGACTGGACAAAACCGGTCAAGCTGGCCAAGAGCTGGTCATACTGGTTGACTAGCCTGGTGAAGCTGGTCATGCTGATGCCGATTCCAGGATGGAGGATGATATCCACGCCCCCATGGAGAACGAGGAGGTTGAGGAGAAGCTGTGGAGGCAATGTTTGGTGTGCTCTCTCGTCGTCCAGATGTGCAAGCAGCAGGAGCACCTCACTGAAGAGGTTTCTGCTCAGATAAAAATATAATAAACATATTATAAAAATATTTAAAAAATATGATTAAAATGTAGCTTACATTCGTCTTAACATTTAATCCTGACCAGCACAGCATCACATGATTTTCATTCAGAGGGATGGTTTAGCGGGTCCATCAGTGTGACCAAGGTGGTTGACCAGTTTGGTCCGGCTGGTCAAACTAATGGACCAGAGCAGTTTAAATATCTCACCACCTTTTCCCTCTCCTCCTTCACCTCCTTCTCCACTCTCACCACCTTTAATAAAATAATACAATATCAGAAATCATCTATAATGTGGTCTATTATTATTATTAGTAGTAGTAATATTAATAATATACAAAGATGCATATGATAGATACAAAAATCCAATGTTTCCACAGAAATGAGTTGCTAAATACCCCAAACATTCATTAGCTCTGAGGGCTAACCTGCACTGACACTTTTAAGGTAGTGCTGTATTTACCCTGACACTGGATTTTAAGGTGGAACTTCTTTTAAGGGAGTACTGAGTTTACACAAGAGTGAGCAGGTCCCACAAACCTTTAAAGAAGCAAGGTGTTCAACAACAATCACAGTGTTGGGTTGATGCAGAGGACAGCATAGTACGACCTTGAGCTCCACCAGAGGGACGTTACAACAGTCTACTTGCATTCTCCGATTGATTGTGAGATGTATATGAAGCAACCAGAGGGATTTGAAGGAAAGTCAAATACAGGTGTGAACTGAATAAGTCACTGTATGCTCTTAAACAGTCTGGAAGAACCTGGATCAACATGCTGCCTGATTATCGAGATGAAAATGACTTTCCAAAGAACCCAGCAGACCATTGTGTCTACGACAAACACACTGAAATCAGGAGGATGATACTAATAATCTGGGTTGAGGATCTCATCATTGCTGCCTGCGACAATGACTTACTTGGAGATGAAAAAGATGCCAACAGGATTCAAGATTAAGGATCTAGGAGAACGGAACCATTTTCTAGGTACTGATTTCAATCAAAGTCAAGGTGCAGTAAATAGGAGTCAAAAGAAGTACACATCAAAAGAACCTGAACAATTTGGTAGGTCAGACTGTAACCCAGGTCCAACCACTAATCACAATCACAAAGCAGCATGTAGCTTGTTTGATGTGATGACGCGCACAAGACCTGATCAAAGTTGGACCAGTTAAATAGTTGCAGTGCTTGTCTGATCCAAACGAACAACACTGGACTGCAGTCAAGCATGTAATTAGTGCTTAAAGGGTACAACTGATCATGAACCGTTACAAAAAGAGTGGAGAGAAACTGAAACTTGAGGTAAACTTGAACTAAACACGGCCCTCTCACTTCCTGCTCTGTCTTCACATGAAGCAGAACATATGACACTGGCTGCAACCACTCAGGAAAGCTTGTACCTGGCACAGCTACTAAATGCCATGGACAATGATCACCACCTAACATCTGAAGACATCCAAGGAGCAATTGATCTTTGGAACATTTTTGGGGCATCTGCGGCTGCTAGGACTAAAGGACACAATATTAAACTCACACGAGTGAACAGGATAAAGACAGTGATAAAAATGAAGACGCATATGCTGACGTTTGGAAGCTAGTTTCTGGAGGTTTCTGGATGATTGCTAAGGGTTACAGACAAGTAATGGGAGTGGATTACAATCATTACTACCAACGTCAGCAGGAATAACAGTTTATGACTGCTGGTAAGTTTGGTAACAGTGCTGAAAGGGAATCTAGGGTGTTTGATGTTATTGCATATAACAACATTTCTTTGATTCTGATTGGAGCAACACTGTGAAGACTATAACAGAGCCCAGCCTGCAGATCATCTGTTAGATGATCAAGATCTTTAGGGTGAGATGGGAAGGAGATGGCTAAATCTGGAAGGTTATTAATGAAAACGCTAGCTGTTGTTACAAAAATAATTGTTACAAAAATGATTACTGTGTACTGAATGTATAATGTTTCTGATTAGTTGGTTATTAGCTATAGAATGTCTTTGATTAGGCTAAGAAATTATAAAATGATATAATTTGTACTGATCAGAGAAGAAGAGCCAGGAGATAAACTATTACTACAATTTGGCTATAGCGTATCAAGCTGTAAATCATTTAAATAAGAAGCCAAAGAGAGAGGAACCCCCACCCCCATATAAAGAACTAGAGCGTTCACCTCCCACCACTCCAGCAGCACCACTTCCCACCATGAATGTGGCACTCCCCAATCCAGTCCCAACAACCCCAGGGGGACAATATATAGTTTTGGCCATTAATAAGGGGATAATTTACATACCAGATGTTGTTACTGCTACTCAAACTAATGACATTAGTGGGTTACCATTCACTTCCACTCCTCGGAATACAAATCTGCCATTAGGTGAGTTTTAGGCAGGACCGGAGGTCCTGAGGAGCCAGAGTGGGTCACAGAATGAATATGGTGATGATTTGGGTTCTGAGAGTGGAAGAAGCGAGTGTTCACGGGAGGGGAGTCAGAACGCGGATCAGAGCACGAAGGTTCAGAACACAGCAGTCAGCAGCGTTACAGACCGCAGACTACAGAAAGCAGGTTGAGAAAGATGAGGGTTTACTGGGGAGAACAGTCCAGGAGCTGAGAGAGTTTAGAGATCTAACGGAGAGAACTATTCAACAAAATGAGCAACTAGCAACTCAATTACACAATCAAGTAAAACTGAATGAGTCACCTCATATTACCTTTACACACGAGGGGATTAACATGGCAGACAGGATGGGTGAGGGAGAACCCCATAATTAAGAGAAAAGGGTTGAGCAAACCAACAAGGCCAGAGAAGACTTATAAGCAGAACCCACACCAGGAGGGGTATATCTGTTTACAGATGGTTGTTGTTTCAGACATGAGACAAAAGGACTTATAGCAGGATATGCAGTGGTTGAGGAGAGAGGTCAGTTTGTAACTATAAAGCAAATAGGCTGCAGGGCCAACAATCAGCACAGAGAGCAGAGCTAATGGGGTGATAAAAGCCTTAAAACATGGACAAGACAAGGTTGTAAATATTTTCAGTGGCTCAGCATATGTGGTTATGGCAGCACATGTAGAGTTAGGACAGTGGCAGAGGAGGGGGAGGGGGGTCCTAACAGCAGAAAATACACCCATTAAACATGAGGCTGAGATGAGAGAGCTGGCAGAAGCACTTCATCTCCCACAGAAAGTGGCAATAGTAAAGTGTAAGGGGCATGAGGAAAGTGACACACTCATAGCAAGAGGAAACAGAGCAGCAGATGAGGCAGCCAAAGCAGTGACAGGATATCAGGTCAGCCATATTATGATGAGCTCAGAACAGGAGGGAGAACTAGAGCAGGAAGGATGGGGAGAAGCAGAACAGGAATCAGAGAGTGATAAGAGATTGGGAAAGGGGTGGGAAAAGAAGCAGCAACAAAGAGAGCAGGCAGGACAAGTTGAGAGGTTTGATGAGGCACCAGGAGAGGAGGAATGGGTAGAACTAAAAAGGCCGTGGGGCAAAAGAAACTGAAACTGAAGCAGTATCAGGAACAGGCCTCACCGGAGGAGAAGAGTGTATGGCTCAGAAAGGGTGGAGATGTGAAGGTAGAGGTTTGGAGAGGACCTGATGGGAGATTTGTTTTACCAAGCACCTTAAAGCAGCAGGTATTGGCAGAAGCAAATGGTGTGGGACATGTAGGGATCAATCACATGATGAGAAATGTGGTATTCCCATCTGAGGGATATGGTGATTGAGTATGTAAAGAATTGTGAGATTTGTAGTCATTACAACCACAAGCCACCTATTAAGCCTCTTTGTGGTCGATTCCCATTAGAGGTGCTGAGATTGTGCTAGATTACACGGATATGATTGATTCTGTGAGGGGATACAGACGTGTGGACAGCTACTCCGGATGGCCGGAAGCATGTCTGACTAGGAAAGAGGATGCAAAATCAGTTTTTGATCAATCAGTACATTCCAAGACATGGGTTTCCCAAGAAAATTCGATCTGACAATGACACATTTTGTTGCAAACCATTTAAAGTATGTGGAAACAATGTTGGGACTGAAACACAGTTACGGCACTGTTTATCATCCCAGTTCCCAAGGGAAAGTGGAGAGGATGAACCAAAATGTGAAAACCAAATTGGCTAAAATCTGTGCACAGACCAAATTGAATTGGGTTGACGCATTGCCATTGGCAATAGTGATCATTAGGAGCTCTGTTGATCACTCCACAGGTTTCACTCCATTGGAATTGATGACAGGACGCAGTTTCCCCGGCCCTACCAAAAGTTTCAAATGAAATGTTGAACCTAAATCCTTGAAGGCATATTTTAATGAACTACGAGGTCTCGTTTCAGAGTACTCAGCACAGGTGGGGGAGAGGTGTGACGAGGTGCCCAGGTGGACCATTTTAGATGCAGAGTGGGTGCTCCTCAGGCACTACAAAAGGATGTGGGACAAGGCCAAGGCGGACAGGCCCATTCCAGGTGACAGAGAGAACGACCCACGCAGTTCGGCTGAGAGGTAAAGGTCCGAAGTGTTTCCACTGGAATCAGTGCGCCGCAGCTGTGTGGCGGCAGCAGCAGCAGCAGCAGCAGCAGCAGCAGCAGCAGGAAGAGGGGCAGCCCCCGCAGGCAGAGAGCACAGAGGAGAAAGGCTCGGATGAGCCTGAGTTAAGAGAGAATCACCCACCCAGACACAAGAGGCAGAATAATCCCCTCTGGGTGAAAAGAGGTTAAGGTGGTCGACCCTTGACTTCAAAGAGCAGAAGATTATCGCTGCGTTACAAAACATACAAACATACACAAAGAACTTAATTAATAATTAAACACACTAATAAAAGCACACATTCTCATCACATCACACTTACACTGATAATCATTATAAGGGGCAGAAAAATCCCCTGAGCGTGCGAGAGCTGAGGCAGTCTACCCTCATGCTTTGAAGACAGAAGAAAGAAGACATCTGGGATGACATCCTGCCAACTTTGTTTGATTTGTTTTTGGTGTGTTTGCAGTGCTGCCATTATATTAGGCATTATTTACTCAGTGTTTAGCAGCAAGTCTATGTCTTGAATAAAGTAAAAAAAAAATGGAGAGAGAGGTTCTACTCGACCTCAGCAGGTATAACAAGCATAGAAGTAAGGTTTAACTGATTGATTTCATTCTTACAGATTTAGGTGATTTACTTTATTTTCACAAGTATTAACTGATTGATATGATCTTTTAAAGGTTTAGCTAATTGATTTAAATTTCACAAATTTAATTGATTGATTTTATTTCTTAAAGGTTCAACTCATTGATTTTATTTTCACAAATTTAGCTGATTGATTAGATTCTTTACAGGTTTAGATTTTTGATTCTATTTCTACAGGTTTTGAAACATTTTAGTCTTTGCTGGAATAGGTAAGTATCAACTATAAGACAATGTATGGGTTACAGTGGGGCAAATGGTCCACTCTGTTGGTACTTGGAATAATTTGAGTCACTCTTGTTGTGGTAATTTTCACCACATGTTCATTCACGAGTTGTGATCCACGGCCAAAAACACAAGCAGATAGGGAGAACTGACCCGGTAGATATAGGCATATCATGGGTAAACACACAAATGGTGACAAGTGACTGAAATATTACGGGGGGTGCAGTTGTATTACGAGGTAGGATCCACTATGTCATTTACCTTTGACCTGTGCAGCGTAATTGATTGTGGAGGCAGGAATGCAAGTTACAGGGGTTATGATTTATATCTATCTCGATTTATGTGCTGATCCCACGGTAAATTGGTGGGATTGGTGTCAGGACCAGTTGGCTAATGTGCGTTGGTGTAGAGGGTGGGACCTTGTCTTGAGTTATACAGGGGGACATTGGACCCCACCGGTAAATGGGGGGTTCGTCAGGCATGGAAGTCAATTTTGGTCTAAGTTAAGGTTCCAAAGAGATTTTAGTCCAACACAGAACCTGTTGACATTGTCACTAGATTGGACCCATTCCCCAAGCACTCTCACCACAAATAATTATTCTGATGGCTCACTTCAACCACTCTATCTCATCCTAGGTGTTGAACAACATGGGAGAGATCCCATGGGTCTAATTAAAATCAACTTTTCCAGACCACTAACTGATAATCAAAATAATGGCAGCCAGCCCAGTCCGGCCCCTCCTGTAAACTTAGCAGAAACTAGGTCACCAGCAGTCCTAAGGGTGGACTATACTCGTTTAGACCCCAAGGACATCATTGGAATGTACACGGGATATAGAGAGGCTAATTTGTGGTTAGATTGGGTAATACAACAAGCTAAAGAGCAGCACTTAGGTGAGTGTGTGGCTTGCGCTGCTGCTAGGCCGACATTAATCACCACACCCGCACCACTGTTCCCAGATTCAGACCCCACAGGATTTAAATGTATTATGGAACTCACCAGTCAGGCCTCACCACCCAATTGTAATGCCTTATCTAGTATATACCCGTCCATAGACAACCGTACAGCCACAGGTCCATTTATAGCCATAAAGGGGGAAAGCCAATATTTCTGTTTCGCACGTAACCATAGCTATCCGAAATTTCTGTTGGGAAACGTCCCTGAAAACTGGTGTAACAAAACATACACAGATTCAGATTCTGTAGGACCATGGGCAAGAGCAGGCCTTTACTATTATTGTGGTAATCATGTTCTAATGGTCAGAATGCCAGAGCGGTCAAAAGGTACGTGTGCAATGGTTAGACTGGCTGCATCTGTCACTCTGATAGGACAAGTCCAACCAGGTAATGATATAGATATTAATCGTATAACCAAAAGGGGGTCTGGACAAATTGACCTAAACAGAGGATTGCCCACCTATATAGATGCGATAGGGATACCCAGAGGTGTCCCAAACGAGTTTAAATTGGTGGATCAAATTGCTGCAGGTTTAGAAAATATTCCAATTGTTTCTGCCATATTTCCAGTTACCCCAAATAAGAATGTGGATCAGATTAACTATGTACACTCTAACGTACTGCGCCTGACTAATATCACTCGAGATGCAGTGGAAGGCCTGAGAGACCAATTAGGTCTGACGTCTCTCATGGCCGTCCAAAACAGAATGGCCTTAGACATGTTGTTAGCTGAAAAGGACGGGGTCTGTTTCATGTTCAATGAGGCGTGTTGCACTGTCGTGCCAAATCACACTGCACCAGATGGGTCAGTTTCCAGGGCTCTGGAGAGTCTTAGGACTTTATCTAATGAAATGCATGAAGCATCAGGTATCAGTAACCCTTTGGAGGACTGGATGATAAACAAGTTTGGTCAATGGAAGAATTTAATCATGTCACTTTTCATGTCTATTGCTGTTTTTGTAGCTATTACGGTTACCTGTGGTTGTTGTTGTGTTACATGTATCAGAGCCTTGATTGTTAGATTAATTACTGTAATGATAGAAAGGAAGGATGACCGAGGACCTCCTCCGGGTTACATGATGCCATTGTTGGAGGCTGAACGTGACCCGGAGGACTCTGAGGAAGGGGATAGAGATCAGCAGCAGATAGATGGAAAAGACTGAGAAATCTACAATGACAACATGGCACTTGACCTCCGGCCCACCCCTCCGACAGAGAGTGGAAACTGCCTCATGCATTACACACAGCCAGCAGTAATAACAGCCTACACACACTGTGCACTGAGAAAACACACACTCTCACAGCTCCAGGTACAGGAGAGAGAGTACTGTGTGATAATAATATGCGATAATAATAATAAAGGTTCTCCTAATACATAAATATAATAATAATAATAATAATAATAATAATGAATATTCTGCATTCTGAATATTCTGAGTATCGATACTAAAATAAAAAACAGCAGCAATACAAAGCTGCCAGTGAAAATTAACTGGATGTAAAATACTTCATTTGTGGGTGTTTGATACCCAATATGAAAAAAATACACATATGTACTTTTTTATACATTTGAAAAACATGCATATCGCTCAATTACATTCCACACACAAAAATAATATTTCCAAATATATTTAAATATATAGAGAGATATAGAGAGATTCTCATATAGAGATTTTACATTATACAGGGTGGGCCATTTATATGGATAGACCTAAATAAAATGGGAATGGTTGGTGATATCAACTTCCTGTTTGTGGCACGTTAGTATATGGGAGGGGAAAAACTTTTCAAGATGGGTGGTGACCATGGCGGCCATTTTGAAGTCAGCCATTTTGGATCCAACTTTAGTTTTTTCAATGGGAAGAGGGTCATGTGACACATCAAACTTATTGAGAATTTCACAAGAAAAACAGTGGTGTGCTTGGTTTTAACGTAACGTATTCTTTCATGAGTTATTTACAAGCTTCTAACCACTTATAAAATGTGTTCAAAGTGCTGCCCATTGTGTTGGATTGTCAATGCATCCTCTTCTCCCACTCAGAAGAAATGCTAGCACAGGCTTCCAGTATCCCTAGTTTCAGGTGCTGCACATCTCGTATCTTCACAGCATAGGCAATTGAGCAGTGGCTCATTATCATTTAAAGGGACAGGCACGCAAATCTGCCGGCTGTGCAGATAGGGTGAAGAGGTGTTGTGGTGTTTGATCTTTGAGGTATTTGGCCTAAAGCAGTCACAGAAATTGTATAAAGGACCCAGGGAAGTGTGTTGACTTGTGAAAAAAGGGGTCTGATATTTAATTGATATCTTTTCATATCTAATTTAATATTTTAAATGCATTAAAGTGGATGAAGCTGAAATCTGGGTGATAAAAACTGAGGCAGAAAAGAGCTGTAGAGCTGTAGGTCTTCTTAGCGTGCTCTTCTGTGGTGGTTGTGGCCGGTGGAGCTCAGAGCAACACTGATCAAATATTACATCTGGCAATAAATAAATAAAATGAATAAATAAATACAAATACATGCTGGTGCTGTTGGGGCACCAGTATTTACATTTCCCGGCATTTAGCAGACACTCTTCTCCAGAGCGACTTACAAAAGTGCTTCACTGAAGCACTGCTGTGGAGCAGTGAGGAGCTGTGTTCTCTGGAATGATGGTGGTGGAGCTCCATCCAGTACTTCTGGGGTGAGTATCCAACATCCTGACCTCACTAACACTCTGGTCACTGAATGCAATCAAATCCTCACAGCAATGTTGCTGTTCCAAAAATCTAGTGGAAAGCATTCTTCCCTGGACAGTAGAGACAGTTACTACAACAAAAGCAGGAGAAAGTCAGAACACTGAATGAGCAATTGTCCCAGTAAGTGCAACTAGAAGGGGTGTCCACAAATATTTGGACATGTCGTGTACATAGGTGAGTTGTAAGATTTTCAAAGGATATGCGTAACTATTTATTTAGCTTTTGCTATTCAGTTAAATACAAAGGTCTCTGGCTCGCTCTCTCTCTCTCTCTCTCTCACTCGCTTCCTACAGTGCACAGTCAGTAACTCCAGCTCTATCTCTGCTAATCAATCAGCTTATTGTACTATTCCATGGAACAGATCGATGCTCACACCTTGCCTGAGCGCAGGCCTCTGCCTAGCACCACTTACCACCCCGGTGTGTGCAAACAGTAGAGTAATATACCTGCGCCCCACGCCAGGTCCCTGACCGGGCAGCTAACTCACAACAGAAAAGTCAAAGTTCTTCAGGCTGGTGGAGCTGTGCTGAATCCCTGTATGTCAGTGTCCGGGTTAGAGCAACACTGTGCAACAGTTTACGCTTAAATCAGCAGCTCCAGGATCATGCTGAAGCTCCACTGACTGCAACAGGGAGGACGCTGCTTCTGGATCTCTCAGACCTCAACAGGTTGGTTGCTACGGTACTGCTAAGCAGTTGCTGAGATGTTGCTAGGCAGTTGCGAAGGGCTCGCTAGGTGGTTGCTATGATGTTGCTATGGTAAAGCTGTTGGTTGCTAAGGTGTTGCTAGTGGTTGCTTAGGTGTTGCTATGGAAACAGGTTGGTGGCTAAAGTATTGCTAAACATTTGCGGAGTTTTTAGGATGTTGTTGCTAGATGGTTGCTAAGGTGTCGCTACGGTATAGTTGTTGGTTAATAAGGTGTTGCTAGGTAGTTGCTATGGTAACAAGTTAGTTGCTATGGTCTTGCTAGATGTTTGATAAAGTGTCACTACGGTATAGAGGTTGCTAGTTAGTTGTTGAGGTGGTGTTAGGCTTTTGCTAAGGGCTTGCTAGGTGGTTGCTAAGGTTTTGCTATGGCATAGCTGTTGGTTGCTAAGGTGTTATGTGGTAGCTAAGGTGCTACTATGAAAAATTCTGATGAATCTCAGCTCTCTCTGTAATGAGACCTCGTGTGACTCATAGCACTATATAAAAACATAATCTGGCCCGAACCTGAAAAACATGAAGTCCTTAGTGATTTCCTGAGTGTCCCCTGGTCAGTTCTACGATCTTAAGATGATAGTCTGTGGAAAGGGCAGAGTCTCCAGATTCAGGAGGCGTTTGAACCATGTTTCTGTGCTGTATTATCGCAAAGATATTAATAGAAACACGGAGACAACATCGTAAAAAAGCACTAATTAGCATTAGCATTAAACAAGAGCATTTATTACATCCCAAAAAGAGGACCTGTCCCAGAAGAAGGGGGCATCCGGTCACCCTGTCTGACCACTCCCAAAGGAGCTGGTTCAGTTGTTTGAGTTTGAAGGTGTCGTATTACTGGACAACAGTGAGGGTTCCGCCACTCCTTGTTTACTTTGGTTACCATGGTTACGCTATGGCCAGAGGTTTAGTACAGTTCCCTGCAGCAGCTAATGGCAGTGTCCAAGTGGCCCAAAATCTGAGTGCACAGCTTTTACAAATGTCAGTCGATGATGACATAATGGCCTCTTTGACATAACCGTGACATCACAGCCGCACAAAGCAGTATAAATAGACCCTGCAGAGCTCACCTTCCTCACTCTGAGCCTTTCACTCACACAGTGCAAAGGAGCAGTCAGCGCCAGGAGCAGGTCCAGAGAACCATGACCGACACCGGGGAGATGGACCAATGGAAGGCTGAGCGGGAGTCCCTGCTGTTTCAGCTGGAGGAACTGAAGGCAGAGCTGGAGACCAACTGCAGATGGAGAATGCCAAAGAGACAGTCGAGAAGGAGAAGGCAGCAAGGCTGAGGGAGCGGAAAGCCAACACAAGGAGGCAAAATCGCAAGGTCAAGAAGGTCAACACAACGAAGGAACAGGAAATTGAAAAGGAGACCTATGACCTACGTGCTCAAATCCAGGACCTGGAGGAGGCCAAGCAGGAGGTGATGGACTCGCTGGACTTCAAGACTGAAGCCCTACGGCAGGTCAGTGAGGAGCTGGCAGACAGCAAACATAGGGAGAGCGAGTTCAGGGCATTCACAGATCAGCTGTACGTCCAAAACATGGAGCTGCATGCATGGTACTGGCGGATGAGGCAGGAGCTGGATGTCCTGCGACATGAAAGGGCTCAGACAGAGGCGCTGGACAGGGAATACAAGCTGGTATCGGCTCTTTCTCCCATTGCAATGCAGAAGCAGAGGGTGATGGAGGAGCTGAAGCAGAAGACTGCTGCTGAGAGGGCTGCTGCGGAGAAGGCAGCTGAGGAGAGGGCCGCTGAGGAGAAGGCAGCTGCTGAGAAGGCAGCTGAGGAGAAGGCCGCTGCTGAGAGGGCCGCTGAGGAGAGGGCCGCTGAGGAGAAGGCAGCTGCTGAGAAGGCAACTGAGGAGAAGGCCGCTGCTGAGAGGGCAGCTGCTGAGAGGGCCGCTGCTGAGAAGGCAGCTGAGGAGAGGGCCGCTGCGGAGAGGGCCGCTGAGGAGAAGGCCGCTGCTGAGAGGGCCGCTGAGGAGAAGGCCGCTGAGAAGGCACCTGCGGAGAGGGCCGCTGCGGAGAAGACCGCTGCTGAGAGGGCCGCTGCTGAGAGGGCCGCTGCTGAGAGGGCCGCTGCGGAGAAGGCAGCTGCGGAGAAGGCCACTGCTGAGAGGGCCGCTGCGGAGAGGGCCGCTGAGGAGAAGGCTGCTGCTGAGAGGGCAGCTGCTGAGAGGGCCGCTGCTGAGAGGGCCGCTGAGGAGAAGGCAGCCAAGAAGCAGAGGAAGGCCAGAAAGGGCAGGGCGAGGCTTAAAGGCTTCTGGAGCCGACTCTCTGCTGCATTCAGAAGGAGGAAGTGAGAGAGGGAGACAGAAACTGAAACCGAAACAGAAGAAGGGAACAGAAAGAGAGAGACAGAGTGACGATGAAGATGAAGGGAATGAGAGAGAGACACAGAAGAAGGGAAGAGAAAGAGAGAAAGAGAGACAGAGTGACAATGAAGATGAAGGGAATGAAAGAGACAGAAGGGAAGAGAAAGAGACAGAGTGACGATGAAGATGAAGGGAATGAGAGACACAGAAGAAGGGAAGAGAGAGACAGAGAGACAATGAGGAGAAATGAGAGAGACAGAAGAAGGGAAGAGAAAGAGAGACAGAGTGACGATGAAGGGAATGAGAGACACCGAAGAAGGGAAAAGAGAGACAGAGTGACGATGAAGATGAAGGGAATGAGAGACAGAAGAAGGGAAGAGAAAGAGAGACAGAGTGACGATGAAGGGAATGAGAGAGAGACACAGAAGAAGGGAAAAGAGAGACAGAGTGACGATGAAGATGAAGGGAATGAGAGACACAGAAGAAGGGAAGAGAAAGAGAGACAGAGAGACGAGGAGAAATGAGAGACACAGAAGAAGGGAAGAGAAAGAGAGACAGAGAGACGATGAAGATGAAGGGAATGAGAGAGACACAGAAGAAGGGAAGAGAGAGACAGAGAGACGAAGATGAAGGGAATGAGAGAGACACAGAAGAAGGGAAGAGAAAGAGAGACAGAGAGACGATGAAGATGAAGGGAATGAGAGAGACACAGAAGAAGGGAAGAGAGAGACAGAGAGACGAAGATGAAGGGAATGAGAGAGACACAGAAGAAGGGAAGAGAAAGAGAGACAGAGTGACGATGAAGATGAAGGGAATGAGAGAGACACAGAAAAAGGGAGGAGAAAAAGAGACAGAATGACGATGAAGATGAAGGGAATGAGAGAGACAGAAGAAGGGAAGAGAAAGAAAGTGTGGGGGGTAACGGCACGTTAATCACAATGACATCATAAAATGGGCTGGATACCCAGCCTCAGAATTCTCAAATAATTAAACAAATCAGTCCCATTAATACATGAAATCGGCCTCATAAATGAAATCAGTCCAACTAATAAATGAAATCGGCCTCATAAATGAAATCGGCCTCAGTACATCATCATTAAGCCTTATAGAGAGGAAAGTTAGTGAAAGTGGTTAGCTTTGTTGACTGGGATGGATACCTGAAGCGTCAGGGTAATTAATAACCATGTTGTCTATATAACATATATATATATATATATATATATATATATATAACATATATATCTATATTCCTTGAGGTGTCCTGGGAATCAGGTTGTTTCCTGATCAATAGCTTGTGACTTTGTTGACAGTCTGTTTTAGACTGTATGTATTACATGTTGCAGGAGGTTAATTAAGAGTTAAGCTGACATTAGGTTGACTAATGCCTTATAGGAAAATATCCCGTGATCTTAGTTTTAGACTTTGCTGAGGTCAAGTAATTCCAAATTTTTGACTGAGTAATTAATTGTCAGACAGTGTTTCAGTTATTCACACCAAGACTAATCTTGCGATAGACTAGTGAGGATAAATGTTTCAGGATCCTAAAGCCAAGCATAGACTTGAGCTTAGTGATTTGAGCACGTGTCTGCATAAGTAATTATGTTTATGTAATTATGTTTCTGGGAAAGATCATTAATTACATTGCTATGAAAAGAAAGAAAACTGTCAAACTTACTCGCTAGGTTTGTACAATGGTGGTAGCAGATATGCTGTCTAATAATCTATAGACATATGCTGCACGCATTTAAAAGAGTTTGATATGGAAATAGTAAGCAGAATGCTGGACACTGCTGGAAGCCTGTTACCAAAATACTCTGCAGTAAACTACCAACACCCTGTAACTGCTGTGCTGGAAGCAAAAAGCTAAACGGTAGAAATGTAATGTGTACAAAGGAAATTAAATGGTTATGAAGTTTGGAAGGTCGTTAATGGCGAGTTCTGTATTCAAAGATGAACAATGCAGAGACTGACCAGGAGACCTCCTAGGACCCCTGCTGTATGTGTAGAACACTTTAATTTGTTGTTTGATTTCACACACACACACACACGTTTTGTTTTTACTGTATTTGTGTTTATTCTGCATTTAATAAAATACATGTTTTTACTGTATTTGTGTTTGCAGTTATTCTAAAAGATTAGTTTGACTGTTTTCATAGTGTTTTTATTTTACTGTATTTGATCTAATTCTGACCACAGCTGTAGTCACTTAGACCCCTTTTACTCCTGGTCACTTCATGGAACTGGGCTCTGGGCTGTATCCTGATAAGATTTTAGCCTCATGTCTTTACACTTGTAAATCAAAAGCGTCTCCGGTTAGTCAGACTAAAATCCGATCTCTGTGTGGGAGGAAATATGCAGATTCGTCCACTGAGTGGTAGTTATCACTGGTGTACTGGTGTAACCCTGCTGTCTCAGTCCCTCAATAAAGCAAGTTTCAGTGTAATCAGAGAGAATGCAGCAAAATAGTTCCTCTTCTCTACATTGTAGAGTCCCCCTGTCCTGCACGTTTTATTGCAGGGGTGTTCAGTCTTATCTGCAAAGTGCCGTGTAGCTGCAGGTTCTCCATCCTAAACAAGCTGCAGGACACAAAGCAATTTTTTGATAATGTAATAGCAGTGATGTGTGAAGATTAAGACACACCTAGGGCTGGGCCTAAATGTCCAAATATTATGATAAAGGTCCATAAACTCCATTTTTCCTCTTTTCTCCTCAGTCCTACTTAGTGTTTGTGGAGTTTTGTGAATCAAAAATCACACTTTATCCCTTACAATTAAAACTGGCTGTGTTTATTTATTACAGTGCCTTTAAGAGATATGTAAATGAGCTTTGTTCTGACTAGCTGTGTTTCTCTGAAGTTCAAGCTCTTAACTATGGAGTGAAGCATTGGTGAAGTTAGATCAGATGTATGAAGTGGAGAATTTAGCATTTCATTTCAGGTCATTTCTCCTGTGTGGGGTTAAAAAGTTTTGGCGTTCTCGGTCGGGTACTTTAAACTACAGGATGTGGGAAAATGAACATTTTATTTTAGGTCTTTTCAACTGTGTGAAATTCTGTTTCAGGTACTTTAACCTAGATACAGTGGGGTATGAAATGTTTGATTTCTGATATTTACAGTATTTTTAGGATTACATTTCAGGGGGGTGAATCATGTTATCTGAAAAATGGGCTCCGCTAATCATCTTATAGAACCCATAGGGGGCGCTACAAGCTCTTTATTAGAATTAGACATTAGAATAATTATTTTAATATAGAATACAGTACCAGTACAAACACGAGCAGGACACAGCAGCCCAACACGGTCCAAGCAGAACACAAGCAAGTGGCAGAGACTGTGGGTGCAAAAGTTTTATCTGTTTCTTACCGAGAGTGGGATTGTTGAGTCTGAAAAAGTACAATGCGCCACCTTTCCGCACGTCGCTGGGGAAGATGCAGTGAAGGTCAACATGTTACAATTCAGTGAGGAAGAAACTGAAACAAGAAATGTGCTGAAAAACAAGTTCAGGGATTACTGAGAGGCAAGAAAGAACCTACCCTATGTTCGACATTTGTTCTTCACGAGAGCTCAGGATCCAGCTAAAAGCACTAATGCGTACGGGAGGAATTCAGCAAAGCCCTCACATATTCTGACCACCGCATGTCACTGTTGGGAAACAGCATGAACTAAACAACTGGGTAAGTGGCAAATCAAACGTCAGATCAGATCACCACAAATCCAGTACATTGGCCATGTGCTCTCTGCAGAAGGTCTCAATCTAGATCGAGAGAAAGTGAGAGCTGTAACACACATGCCTACACCAGAAAACAAGCAGGCACTCATGGGATTCATGGTCATGATTCAGTACCTTTCCAAGTTTATTCCCAACCTGTCTGAAGTCAGCGCACTGATCCAGAGATGCAGCTACTACACACAAGAACCATGGAGGGAGGGCCCAAATCCAAACATACTGGACATTCAAAGCTGAAAAGTAAAATACAGATTCAGGACAATCTGCAGAGAAGACAACTCAAGCAGAACAGCTATTATGACATACAGACAAAGAGCTTACCAAGCATATACATGTGGGACAAGGTGAGAATTCAGAGAGGGCAACCTGCTATCATGATCAGCCACGTTTCTTCACAGTCCAGATGTCAGATGGAAGAACCTACAGAAGAAACAGAAAACAGAACACACAGGACAGGACATGACACAGTTCAAGTTCCTGTCCTCTTCCAGATGTGGTTATGAACATAAACATAGTCCTGCCTATGGCCAAGTGTGCAAATCCTGTAACAGAAAATCACTTTATCAAAAATGTGCAAAACAAAACAATCAGAGCAGAATGAGGGAAAAAAAATCATGCAGTTGAACAAAAGGCAGAGCAGGAAGATTTCTTCATTGGAACAGTTGAAATCAGAAAAACATCAACACTGTCACAACGGAAATAAATAGAATAACTGGACTGAAAATAAAACAAGAACTTTGTCTTCAAGTTGGACACTGGTGCTGAATGCAATGTCATCACAGCACAGATCTACATTCAGATTTGAAACTCTAATAAAAAATGCAAGATTGAATTTCACATTGTTGACAGTGACGTACCAGCAGTACTAGAATATGAGACATTAGGTGTGGTTTAAAGATGGAAAAAACCTATAGGAGAAACAGAAAACACCTCCTCAGGACGGCTGAAAGAGTTCCCATCAGCATCACCCAATGTTGTTGCTGATTCCTGTATCGAGCCGCAGGTCAGTGAATCTGGTCCACCTGCAGAAACTGGTACTGCAAAACAATCTGACTTACCTGAGACACATCCGAGAGAGGCATTCTTCACAAGGTCAGGAAGACAAGAAAATGCCAGCAAGACACAAGGACTGAATCTGGAACACATACAGTACACATTTACAATATTCACAAACACATTCAGAGGACACGGTTCAAGCTCCTGTCCATCTGCTGACTGAATTTAAAGTTACTGTCATGTATTGCATCTAAGATTTGTTTAGGTTATTCTGCAATATCAAGCTATTCTTATTCTCATATATGCATAAGAATAATAATAAAACACAATCAAGTGTGGGGATGTCATCTATGTTATGTACCAAAGAGGCACCTGTAGGCAACAATCAAGCATGTCAACCAAACAGAGACCACACAATATCATCCTTAGTCCATACTTTACACTGAGGGACCGGTTAGCAGTGATGTTCAAGGAGCCCTAGGCTTTTCTCTGGCCTGTTGAAAGCACTGACCCATACACCAAAGACCTGAAGAAGGCAAAAGACAATGAACTCTGTGAGTTGCATGACTCGTTAATCAGAGACGGAAGTGCTTGTGGTATTAAGGAAGACCAATTGTCGGCAAGGTTGCTGGGAGAAACAGATTACACATAGACCATGAATATCTGCTGTACAAATGAAGTGAAAAAAGTGCTCAATGAAATACAAAACAGAACGACAGAAACAAAACAAACAGTTGGGTTTGAACACAAGAGCAAATCCAAACTAGTTAAAAATGAACAAGCAACAGAAGTATGCAGCTCCAGATGTGGTTATGAGCATAAACAGAAACAATGTCCTGTTTATGGTCAAGTGTGTAAATCCTGCAACAGGAAATCACTTGAAAATCGCTCACATATTCTAGCCACTGCAGGTCACTGTTGGGAAAGCTAACGCTCACCTGTGAACACAAAAGCCATAAAATGCAAGATTGAATTTCACATTGTTGACATTGATGTACCAGCAATACTAGGACGGGAGACATGTGAGACGTTAGGTGTGGTTTAAAGATGGAAGAACAGAAAACACCTCCTCAGGACGACTGAAAAACAGTTCCCATCAGCATCACCCAATGTTGTTCCTGATTCCTGTGTGGAGCCACAGGTCAGTGAATCCGGTCCACCTGCAGAAACTGGTACTGCAAAACAATCTGACTTACCTGAGACACATCAGAGAGAGGCATTCTTCACAAGGTCAGGAAGACAAGTGAAAACACCAGCAAGATACAAGGACTGAATCTGGAACACACATACAGTACACATTTAGAATATTACAAACAAAAGCAAACAAACATCTCAGTAATGTAGAACAGCTCTTCATTCAGGCTCTTTTTCTGAACATGATATTAATAATATAAACTTTACAGCTGTTTGGAAAAGATGAAGCATTAAGGAGGAGTCTAAAGTAAGTGTAGAAATGAAGACACTGCTCAGCACTGATGTGTGTATTAATGATAAACTGATTAGTCGTGTGCTTCTCTGTGGACGAGTTGTGATGAAAAGGAGGATCTCAGCCTGTTCTCTTTCTACAATGGAAAAAACACACACACACACACACACACACACACTCACACACACACACACACACACACACACACACACACACACACACGTTAAACACTTCATACATTTCCATCTCCAACTATGAGGGTTTATTTAGGGTGTATTCTACACACTGCTCACTAACACGTTTCTATGAAACAACAATGGGGCAGAAATGAAAATATTGCAGCACTGATATTAAAAAGTACCACAAGTGTTTGAGCAGCATGAGTATAGAGCTTTTGCACTGACTGTATTTTAAACTGAAGGTCACACTGATGATCAATAAGAGGAAATATCTCACATTCTTTAAAAATGAATCTTAGTCTAGATACAGGAGAGGAAACCTCGGTCTCCTGCTTTAAAAACTGTATGTTGAGGAGTTTAGTCAGTTGTGGATAAATGCTGCGTCAGCATGTTCAGAAACTTCAAACAGCATGTTAGCGTGTGGGTTGTTGTGAAAAAGGTTTCTTGGATCTCAGACTCTGATCGTTGTCGTCTCCCAGGGATCAAACGTCCCCTCTCTCAATGACAGGAGCAGCGATTAGACGGTGTTGTGTTGCTGCGTATTTTCTAACTGAACTGACGGTTAGAATCAGTGTAGATACCGAACCCAAGCACAGATGATTGAAGATTTTCTATTCTAAAATGATGAAACCTCCTGGGGTGGTGAAGCTGATTAACAACACATTTATTTCTTATAAATGTCAGTAGAGGGATTTCTCTGAAGACTGTTCTCTGATGAAGCCTGGTAGCTGGATTGGTTCTTGAGAGGACCTGATGCTCCCTGGAACTGAAGTTCAAAATGAAAAGCTGTGTATTAGACATCTCTCCTGTTGTGAAAGACATTTGTGTCACGTAGAAGACATAAACCTTCTTAAGTCCTTTATTCCGTCACCTCTTAAACTCCCAGACTTTGACATCCTAAGGATTATTATTCTGCAATAACATGGAATACAGCACACACTGGCCAAATCCTTCTAAAGTTAGAGGAGTGAGGAATGAGTTCCTGTGGAGTTTCAGAGGTTAAAAGGGTTCATGATGTTCAGTGTAAACACACTGAAAGTTACCTGGAATCGTGCTGGACATCATCTCTAACTGGCTACAAGGGGTATAGACTTCCTTTTCTTCAGGATCTGCTTGAGAGACAACATGACAGATTATCTAGAACATGTCAAGTGATTAGGATAACGTCAAATATCTCAATGTTTGATGCTAGTTAATAATAATAATAATAATAATAATAATAATAATAATCTGAAGGGGAGTTGAAGCCTCAGAAACTTTAGTCTCCTGTTTTTTTGCTTCATGGTGGACTGTGGGATAACAGCTTCTGCCTCCACCACTGGCCCACAGAGCACATCCTCACAAGCCTGCTGGGAACAAGAAGCAGAAACTTCTGCAGAGGAAGCAGAATGATGAGCATCCTGCTGGGAAAAAGAGAAGGCGTTTTGAAGAACGTCTGAGAAACGTCTTCAGTCTTCTTCGAAGTGTCCGAGAGGCTCTGAGAACTGGTGCTACAACATAATCCTTAGCTGCCCTTATAAATACAACACCAAGTGGACTACAGACTACAGTGGACTGGAGCGGGATGACATCTCGATCAGAATAAGCTCTGCTGTTTCCCCTCAAGCTGATCGACGTCCACCAAAACTGCCTATAACTCTGGAGAGGAGACAGAACAGAGGTGGAACATAAGTCATCTTTCATTATTTACTTCTTGGTAATGAACTAATACTATTATTACAAAAGAGGAGGAGCCAAGATACACACAGGACGAATAAAGCGCTTAGTAAATAAATTCAGAAACAGCGTGTTACCATCAAAAAAATAAAACATACCGGCTGTTTTTCTCCAAACACTTCAAATTGTCCTGTTAGGTTTCAGTGCAGCCCTTACAGTCTTTATTTGAACCACATTGTGCCCTAGAGGCCTTTTAGCCTTCGTCAAAGATGAGCCTTCAGTTTCACTGCTAAAGAAAATACAGGAGAAATTAAAAAAAACAACAACAAATCAATCAATTGAGTATAGACAATCAATAGACAATAATTATGAATATACAAATCAGTAAAACAATCAATCAATTCAGGAACAATAAACCCACACATTACATGAAATGTAGAACAATATTTAGTTTTTTTGAACAATCTCATTTTCTGAAATCTTTTTTTTAACCTACTGAAATCTTTGATATTTAACACGCTGTTACTATAGTAACTGAGGACTTTAAGCTCACTATGTGTATATGTTTTATTATATTATAATATATAAGTCAGAATGTTTTACAGGAAGAATTGATTCTGGTATTTTTACCGAAAAGTTTGACCTGGTCATCAGCAATCAGCAGCACATTTTCACATTTGAGGTCACGAGTAAGAAAGTCCTGCTGGTGCAGATAGATCGTGGCACTGAGGAGCTGGAAGAACCCTGTTTTGGATGGTTGATGAGGATATTGAAATGTCATGGATGTGAACAATGTGAGACGGGTTCACTACTCAGAGAATGTCAAGTTCCCAGGGCAGAAAATCAGAATCCTCATCTGACTCCGTCACCATGTGCAATATTTTTAGAGTTACTTGGTTGGGGTACTGTTTGGACCACGTTTTGGCATCCATGGGGATGTTGTGGTGGAGACGACATCAGCCTTGGACAGCCAAGCACCACGGCCAGCCAGTTTAATCAATGGCGTGGTCCACGGTGGCATAGCTGAGACGGAAATACGAACTGGGCTGTTGGTGGATCGGGATGGCCTGGGCAGGCACGTCGACAGGAGTGGAGAGAAACCAGAGCAGTCAGCTACTGCCAAACTTCAGGGGGCGCAGAGGGCAGGAGGAGCGAGAGTGCGTCTGACAGCAATATGACTAGACATGGAGCAGTCTGCAAGAGGATGCAAGACAGCCAAGATGGTTGAAGTTATTGAAGACTATCTATCCGTCCAGGAAATACACGAGGCGGCCGTGGTTATCGCGAGCATTGGAGGAGGACAGCCAGGTAGCGGGCCCAGCCGCGTGAGCAGGGGGTGCGGGTTGCCGGAACGAGGAAGAGGGAGCGTCAATGAGGGAGCAAGTGGAAGCCGGATGAGCAGGGCCGGTGGAATACTTCAGAACTGAGTCTGACCAATAAAAACCTTGCTGTACAGTTACAATGAAATCTTGTTCAAAAGGTGCTGGCTAAGACTGCTTAGATTACTTCAAGAGAAAGAGAAAAACCCTCCTACCTAAAAAAGGGTGCAGTGGTAAATTTAATACTACTTGGCAACCTGTCTTGACTTAAATAGATTTAAACTGGGTGCTGACCAGCCAATTAATCCTCAGAGTCCATATTGTCTATTTTACTATTTAAAATTCTGCAGTCATTTACATTTACTCTTACCCTTTGTGCTTCTTTTGACACTTGTATGTGCTTTTATAACTTCATATTCAGAAATTACCTGTATTTTTACAGTTAGAGTTTTAAGTTCATCAAAAGACTTCGCTTTTGATGAAAGGGGGCCCTGGGGGCCCTGTGTGAACCGATTTTATGACTCCCACCAATGTAATAAACTGACCTACGCCCTCGATTCAGTTTTCTTGAGGTTCTGAATGCACTAGCTTCTCAGCTTCCCCCTGGGATAGTATGCTGCAGAGTTTAGCAATGTTGCGTAAATGAAAGTATACTGCATACAGTGGTGTGAAAAAGTTTGGGCATCCCTGATCATTTTGATGATTTTTCTTTATAAATCATTGGTTGTTCAGATCAGCAATTTCAGTTAAATATATCATAAAGCAGATGAACACAGTAATATACTTCATTTTCAAACTTCATATAAACCTCACATTTAAAAAGTTCATATTTACTAAAAGTTTATAGGATTTACAGAAAGTGTGCAAGAATTTAAACGGAATAAGGCAGGTGCAAAAATTTGGGCACCCATGTCATTTTATTGATTTGAATACATTTAGCTGGATCTGCAACAACTGATAAAGACGACAAAGCTAAAATAGAAGACTATAAAGTAGGGATGGTCGTCTCTATTGACGTTCACAGCTACAAGTGATCGGTTTCAGAGTACATGTCTGGTCATTATATTACGGTGCACCCTAAATTTTTATACCAAAATTCTATTTAAATTTGTTAGATTCATGACCAGAGACTGAGTAAAACGAGTGTAAATATTTGGGTTACTTCAACCTGGATCCCTTTGATACGGCGTGTCGTCTCCCAGGCGTGTTCTAAATTCATAACCAATCTCACTAATTTACTTAGTCACCTCGGGTACAGAGTCTCGGAGTCAGTAGAGTGCCTGAATTGACTCAGAATCACTCATTGGGATGACTGCGGCCGCCTCTGTCGGTTTCTGATCCTGTCTCTGAAAATTCTGGACCCAGAGGAATATCGGGATCTCGGTGGAAACTCCAAAACCGTGGTAGTGGGATTTGCTTCTCCGCGCTTAAAGAATCAACTCGATCAGTCAGTCTTAGGAATGTAGAGAAACACTTTAATCCTGCTGTAAACAACCTGTGATGAGGCTGGTATTAAGTTGATAGACCCCCATTGTTTCACAGTAACAAGAGACACCATCTGTCTGTTTCTGAAAACAACGTACACATAGAATATTGAAACACCTGAAAATTTCCCCAACAATATTGCAGCGCCGACGTACAAGACAAGAAAACCAGATTCACCATTTGACATTTTTTGTGACAGATGGAATTTGGCTCCCACCTTAACCCAGCTGTGCAATGAAACACACACACCCCAGTGGACAGTGAGCACACATGTCTGGAGCGGTGAGCAGCCATTGCTGCTCTGTGAAACAGTCTCTGAAAATCTGACTGCTGTTTGGAACAGCCTCTTCACTAAATGAATGATCTATATACAGCCTGATGAACAACAACCTTCACTCCTCTACCATTGATGAGGCCTTTTCATCTTGGAGAGAAAAAGGAGGAAATGTCCTAAAGGATCTGTTTATTGATAAAAGGTGACGACGACCCTCTGTATCCGCTACACCGGTGGGGCTGGAATTAAGACTGCCTAATTGAAGGAGTCACATGCAGGCTCTGGCCTGGTGAGTTTGGACTGCCTCTACAACAGCAGCTGGATCTGCCGGTCAAGCTTGACGACATCAGGAGAGCTTGTTCTTCCGTGGTCACCATATTCCTCGAGATTAAGGTAAGATGAATAAACTGAACTATGAAGTATGCAGACAAGAGAAATCTGCTCAGAGTAGAAACAGAACCTGATGCACGAGCAAAAGCAGTACTTGAACTAGTACACACTGACCTAGCTGCTCCTATAGATCCAGTGTCCAAAAGAGGGTTGTAGATCCACTCTGGTGTTTACTGAGGATTACTCAGGTGCAGTCTGTGAACTTCCTAAAAACTAAGGATAAAAGCATAAAAGCTACTGAGTGATAGCACACGCTCTCCAAAGAGAGAGAGAGGAAAGCACCTCAGTACTTAGCTGACTGATTCAGATATTGGAGATCAGACACTGACCAACACTGACTACAGCTACAGGGTCTGTAATGAACCACAGAGCTTTAAAGAGATTCAACTAAATCAACATTCTGGGTTGAAGCTATGAAAGAGGAGAAGACTTCCCTCATTGAAAATGACACATTTACTCTGACCCCTCTCCCAGAAGCTGAGCATGCAGTGAGGGGAAGGTGGGCCTAAGATTAAAAACTGTAGATGGAGCAGAAACGTTATCTAGATGAAAATGGCTTTACACTGAAATCAGGAGGATAACACTGATAATCTGGGTTGATGATCATTTACCAATTTTCCTACACTTAGGATGGAGGCAGCAGCAACACAATCCCTGAATATCATTAAGAGTAGTAGTATTGAATGATGGTGTCGCAAAAGAATTTATATCAATTCTAATAAGATTTTTAAAGCAGATTTTCTGACGCTTCAATTACAAACCATGCGGAGGACAGACAGTCTCCATACTGCAGTGTCTGTCTGAGCAGTAGTTGGCTGCCATGGTGTGTGTGTGAGTGAGAGTGAGAGAGAGAGAGAGAGAGAGAGGAAAGAAAGAAGAAGTTAGGAGACTTGTGTCGAAAACTCTGCTGAGTGAGAGAGAGAGAGAGAGAGAGAGAGAGAGAGAGAGAGAGAGAGAGAGAGAGAGGAGAAAGAAAGAAAGTTGTTAGGAGACTCGTGTCAAAAGCTCTGCTAAATAGAGGGACGGGCCTGATTCCGGAACATGGATGAATGGACACCTCTAGACTGGACGGCAGGGCGTCTCCATAGAAGTGAAGAAGTTAATCCTGGTGCCTGTCTTTTTGAATGGTGTCAAGAAACAGAATAGTGGAGAATGATAGTGTCGAAGCTGCCAGACAACGTACAGGACACGGGCACCTGAAAAAAAGGAGATGTGGTGTTTCTCGGTAAGAACTATACCGTGTTTTAAAGTAGAATCTCCAACAATGAGAACACCGCTCTGAGGAGTTGTCCTCGGTGACGGAGCAGGTGAAGGGGAAGGTGAAGAGCTGAGGACCTCGAACCAGCAAAGATCAAAACCAACTGTGGTGGAGATACCCTTGGCTTTTTTTCTGGCCACGCTGACACTCCAGGGTCCCTTATAAAGTGAGAGTGGAGAAACGACCCCGTGTCCATCTTCCGTCAGTGGAGTTTGGACTGCCTCTACAACAGCGGCTGAATCTGCAGGTCAAGCTTGACGACCTCCCTGTAGAGCTTCTGGAGAGCTTTCTCAGTGTCAAATCTAAATACAAGGCAAATGGGATATAATACAATAGGATGTTCATGTGTAAAAATGAACATCTGTAAGGAATTTTAGTTCACGCCTTTTCCAAGTACAACTGTACAGGGGACCAAATTCTGCTAAAGCGTTCTGAGTTCTGATGCAACTCATAGGTTAGCTTTTCCAGACGTAACCATTTGGAAATCTGCTTCAACCACATCCTCCTGGAAGGAACATCTGATTTTGACCAGAATAACAGACACGTTTTAACTAAATAAAATAAAATAAAGAAAAGACTGATGGAGTCATCTTCCAGTGAAGGGTCTACAGCATTTAAGAGATACACTGCTGAAGACATTAATTGTAGGCCAGTTATTTTTTGTACGGCCAAATGAATTTCCTTCCAGTAATTCTGTAACCTCACACACAACCAGAAAACATGAACTGTGCCACTTCAGCAAAGCATTTAAAACACATGTTTGAAGTATTAGGGAATATACTGTGCAGGCGGACAGGTCTAAGGAAAGACCCCATTACAAATATCTGAGAACCCAGACCTCATCATCAAACGTCAATCCTAGATCCCTCTCCCAAGTTAGTTTCAATGGGTCAGAACATGAGTCCACGTTGGATAAAGTAATGTAAAGGGTTGAGATTCTACTTTCTAAGCTGTTCGAGGTGAGCTGTTCCTCCAATTCGTTGAGTTGAAATCTAAACTTGCCATGTTTTTGACAGGACTGAGTAAAGTGTCTGATTTGAAGAAAATGATAAAGCTCAGTATTAGGGAGTCCAGAAAGTGCTATGAGTTGTTCAAATAAGTTTAAAACTCCTGCTGTGAATAAACTAGAAAAATCCTCTATGCCCCTTAATGTCCAATAACTAAGCCCAATGTTCCCAAGCTGAGGGGGTAGATCTGGATTCAAGGTGAGTGGTGACCATAAAGAGATACAATTAGGGACTTGAATATATTTTCTAGCGTCTCTCCAAGAAAGCAACGTATTGTACACTACAAAGTTATCAGAGACGGTATTTTGTCAAAATGATAAATAAAGGGTGGGGAAGTTAGAGATCTAGGATGACGTGTGAAGTCAGTGGCAGCTGACTCCTCCTCAGCCCATTCAAAGTAGAGACTTGTGACTGTGACATGTTACCTACCTGGTGATCCTGGGGAATGAGGGTGCTGGTGTGTGGGTCTTCTAGGAGCTGGCAGGATCCACGGTTCACCTAGAAAGGAGAAAACACACAACCAATAACCCTAGGATTTATCTATAATTCCAGCTAGCATAATTTACCGGTATACATCCATAAATAATACGGCCATAAATAATAATTGTATACAAGATGTGTAAATAATGTCCATGTTATCTGTTGTATGGTCATTGCTTGTGATGACCACCCCTCTTAGACGACACTTGGTCCACTTCAGGCTGAGGAGGGAGGAGCAGAATAGGCTGAAAGCAGAAGTAGACAACTGTGAGGCTTTGCAGTCCTCAGATAAAGCCTCCGAGGCATTGTTGTACAAAGTGTGTGTAATCTAGCTCTTTTGTGTTGTGTTTTTGTTGTGTGTACTTTCTTTTGATTTTTGCATGAATTCAACATTAAATATCACTGGAACTAACTACACATCTGCCTGTGTTCCCCAGAAATATAAACTCAGATTTGATTATTTTTTAAGTCGCTCTGGATAAGAGCGTCTGCTAAATGCCGTAAATGTAAATGTAAATTTGGTAAGGATTCACCCCCTAGATTTTTAGGGTTTAGAAGGGTGGAGAATTTTAACCTGGGCTTTTTATTATCCCAAATAAATCTGCTTATTAATCGATTTACCTTTTTAAAAAAGATGGGGGTCAAATGACAAAGCAGGTTTTGAAATAAATAAAGCAAAATAGGTAAAATGTTCATTTTGATTACACTAATACTGCCAAAAAAGTGTGGTTCAGGTCAGGGATAATTGTTATCCCAAGGTATCTAAAGCCAGTATTTGTCAACTAGAATGGTAGATCGAGTTTAATATAATCCGGGAAATTCAGCTGAATAGCTGTAGACCTGCCAAAATTGATTTTATAGCCAGATAGCACACTATAATTAGTGATGAAGTGTCTGATTTCAGGAACAGAGGTCACTGGATTCTTTAAATATAGAAGTATATCATCTGCAAATAAGGAGATACGATGGTCCACTTCTCCCACTAAAACTCCTAAAATAAAAAAACTAGATGTAAATGTATTCAGCAAGGAGTTCTATTACTAGGGCAAAATGCAATGCTGAAAGAGAGCAGCCTTGTCTGCAGTGTCTTCTAATTGGAAAAATATCAGATATAAGACAGTTTGTGTTAGAGGCTGTGGGGTCTAAATACAACAATTTGACTATATATAAAATTATTCCCCAATACGATTTTCTCCAGTAGTGCAAAAAGAAAATTCCACTCAACCCTGCTGAACGCTTTCTCAGCATCTAAGGAAACAATTAAAGTAGGTCTTTTCTTTTGGTAAGAAGATTTATAATATTAAGGCGGCGGTGAACGTTATCAGATCCATATCTGGATTTAATGAATCCCATCTGACCAGGTTTAATGATGTATGGAAGAAATGTTTCCAGTCGGGGAGACAGCGCTTTAGTTAGAATTGTGTAATCTACATTAAGTAGACTAATGGGTCGATAGGAAGCACATTCTGTTGGGCTTCTGTTCTTTTTTAACAGCAGACCATTTAAATTTTCTTCAAGATTATTAATAATCATGGGCATAAAAATGGGGCATAAATCTGACCAAAACTTCAACTGGACAAATCGACTGGATAGGCGTCAGGGCCAGGTGCTTTTTTTGAGGGCATGGCCCTGATAGCATCCCAGATCTCCTCTGGTGTAAAAGGGGCATTCAAAAAAGTCTGATCAACTTCTGAGACTCTAGGGAGAGAAATGTTATCTAAGCAATTTGATCTATCCAAATGTGAACTGCTACAGTCTGAAGTGTAAAGCCATTTGAAAGAGAAAGGATCATTAATTATGTGAGGGTGGTAGAATGGTCCCATTTAACTACACTGGTAACTGGAGAGTTGCAGTCGTCTTGCCAATAATCTGTCATTCTCTTTAACATGGAAACAAAATGCTTCTTTATTTAGTAAGTGTGTGTTAAATCTCCACTGAGGAGTTTTAATGCTGTTAAATTTAATCTGACAACCAAATACACTGGACTGTGGTCAGATGAAACCAATTTGACAGACCATCAACATATGTATACAGTTAGTTGGGATAAGAAAGTAATCCAGTCTTGAATAGGAGCCATGGGGATGAGAGTACATGCCACTCTGAGCCAAAATTTCCACATGTAAAACTTCAGCAACAGGTCAGTGTACAAGAGCAAGCTTGACCCATTATGAGAGACTGAACGTTTCTTTAGCGCAGCTCCTAAAATGACGACTTTAGTGATGAAGCGTAGAAAGCGGACCAGGATGCTCTGTGGTGAGCTTTTGGAGCGTTTTTTGTGACTTGGGCTGCATTAGGTGCAGCTGTAATTTGGAGTTCGTGAGTCTCTAAGACTAAAGGGCTGATTTAAGCTGCAGATACCTAAAGAAAGAGGTGCTGAGCACATTACATTACTCTTTGATAGCCTGGAAAGATCTTAACCCATTTTATTGCAGAGATCACATGGAGGTCAAACCCCTTTGCTCTTCTATTGGGGACAATGAAACTGAGCATTCCCCATCAGTAAATCATGATTATGAAAGAGTGGAGAGAGCTCATGCCATAATAGAGTTTGTTTGCCTAATAACTGTTAATGCCAAATTAATATAAGGTGGGAAATTATGGGTTCAAAATATAGTTTCCAGTATCTATTGGGAACATCACAAAATATAAGAGCTTGTCATTTATATGGGGCTACCAGAGCCTCCTTTATTGAGCAGCATGAATTATGAGCACTTGGATTCAGGCATGTTGATCTAGGTTTTTATGCCTGAGCACACATTTCAAACTCTAGAAATGCAAGACCAACATCTGACTTACACCTCGGTAAAGTAGATCATTTAATTTGAGATTGTTTACCATTCCAAATATACATGGATAGTACCTTAGAGTGTATCCCAATATTTTTAGGTATGATATCATGACAGTCACTCACTGAGGGATATACAGTGGACATAAAAAGTATTTAGTCAGCCACTGGTTGTGCAAGTTCTCCTACTTGATGAGAGAGGTTCAACTATGAGAGACAAGATGAGGAAGAAAAAAATCCAGGAAATGACATTGATTGTGGGTGACCAAATACTTATTTTCCACCATAATTTACAAATTCTTTAAAAATCCTACAATCAAGACTCTCACAGACCTGTAACAACAACTTTAAGAAGCTCTTCTGTCCTCCACTCGTTACCTGTATTAATGGCACCTGTTTGACCTTGTTATCTGTATAAAAGACACCTGTCCACAGCCTCAAACAGTCAGACTCCAACCTTAACCACGGCAAAGACCCAAGAGCTGTTGAAGGACACCAAAAAATAAAATTGTAGACATACAAGACCATTTATAATCTCCCTCGATCTGGGCCCCCACACAAGATCTCATCCCGTGGGGTCAAAATGATCATCAGAACGGTGAAGAAAAATCCCAGAACTACACCGAGGGACCTGATGAATGACCTGCAGAGAGCTGGGACCAAAGTAACAAAGGCTACCATCAGTAACGCACTACACAGAGAGGGACTCAGATCCTGCAGTGCCAGGCGTGTCCCCCTGCTTAAGCCAGTACATGTCCAGGCCCGTCTGAAGTTTGCCAGAGAGCATATGGATGATCCCGAAGAGGATTGTGAGAATATCATGTGGTCAGATGAAACCAAAATACAACTTTTTGGTAAAAACTCAACTCGTCTTGTTTGGAGTTGCAGCCCAAGAACACCATACCTACTGGGAAGCATGGGGGTGGAAACATCATGCTTTGGGGCTGATTTTCTGCAAAGGGGACAGGACGACTGATCCGTGTTAAGGGAAGCCATAGGGGGGCCATGTATCGTGAGATTTTAGCCAAAACCTCCTTCAATCAGTAAGAGCAGTCTGCAGACCTCAACCCCATAGAAAATTTGTGGAGGCAGTTCAACATCACTGCTCTGGAGGAGATCTAGATACCAGCTACACTGTGTGCAAACCTGGTGGAAATGGTTAACAAAGGTTATGTTACAAAGTATTGAGTTGAACCTTTGTTATTGAACAAATATGTATTTCCACCATAATTTAAAAAGAAATTCTTTCAAATTCCTACAATGATTTCCTGGGGGGTTATTTCTCATTTTGTCTCTCATAGTTGAAGTGTACCCACAATGAAAATTACAGACCTCTCATCTTTCTAAGTAGGAGAACTTGCACAATCAGTGACTGCCTAAATACTTTTGCCCCACTGTAAGTGAGAAACATGCTTTGATTTTTATGTGCAGGAGAAGATGAAACGTTATCAGCCGCCAAACGAGACTTTATGAAACCAGTTTGATCACAGTGGATCATTTCAGGCACCAGTAATTCTAAGCATCTGGCCTATACCCTAGCAAATCCTTTTAGATCAGCATTTATAAGCAATACTGGGCAACATATTGCAAAAAGCCGGGTTCTACTTAAGTAATAATGAGATTAAAGCTATATTAACATCCTTATGAAATTTTCCTTTATCTAGAGATAAATTCATAATTTCTAACAGTTTTCAATAAGCTTTTTTCATCTGACAGAGGGTCTCAATTCTCAAGGAGAAATATCCTGATCTAAATAAGATGCCTGGTCAGTTGACAATTGTGGCAAATCTAAGGAATGGAAAAAGGGGCAATATTTAAGGTGTAATCTGATTTATATCATTCAGACTAGAAGCTGTAAAATCCATCATTGATTTGTGCATGTTCTGTAAGTAGTTCTCCATCGTGAGACCTTATTGCTGCAATATTTGAGAATCTCATTACGTCTGAGTTTTAGCACCAAGAGGTGACTGGGCCTGCTTCCACTAAAATGGTAATGTCTAACCCTTTTAATAAGGAATTCTGCTCTTTCTCTCAGTTTTAGTAAAGAATGAGCTTAATATTCATCTATTTGTATTACAACGTCACCAGAAATAGTGTTGATTGACCTTAAATTTAAACTTGAAGCACAAGAAATGTCCAGATAGCGGTATTTTCTGTCGCCAAGAAACAAATGCAATACAATTATTCCTAAAGAAACCATTCACTGCTCCCAACAAACCTCTGATTGTCCACTGAACCCTGATTAAACATGAGAAATTTGGTTAATTCACTCCTAAATTAAAGCTGAAAGATTTGTGCCTTGCAGATAAAGTTTATGGCTTAGTGCTCGGATTAAGATCCTGCCAACAGTCGAGTAAAGACAAGGCAGTAATACATAGCTTAAGCTTGGAGCTAGCGGCCAGCTGACTGAGAAATCACCCCCCTGATCTGTTTAATTAATAAATGATTAATGACTTTTCATATCTGCTCCCACCACTAACTGAAAGTCCACTAGATTTGTTAGATAATCTAGAAAAAAGAAAAACTGGTATCTCTTGGAGGTGGAGCAAAATAAAGGCAATTTTCCCATTTCTTACTTTAGTTGTAATGTGTGTTATTCTCCTTTCTTCATCCCTTCCTTGGTTTCAAATAGTAATCTCCCAATTCCTCTGTACCAAGATAAGAACTACTCTAGTTGTAGGATTTGAAGTTCTATAAGACGCAACTCTATAGAATTTATTGCATTTGGGAATATCAACATCTCTCAAATGGGATTCTTGACCTAATCAGCAGGCAGACCATAACTACAGTCCATCCCTCTTACTACTGCAGAATACGTAAGGTCCAGAATCCCCCCCCCTCCCCCCATTTCCTCACTGCGGTGAAAGCACTGTGTTTCTTGCTAGGTGTCGGAGAAAAGTCCGTGAAGAAACTCAGGTGTGTGCTGTTCCACGTAGGACAGCCGGAGCGCCTGCACTCCCTTAGTATGGGATCCTGGTCATTAAACTGGAGCAGCTTGATAGAAGCCTTTATTAAAGACTTCTATCAAGCGTTCTTCAAAACAAGACATTTTATCTAGTTGTGAAAGGAGATTATACAGTCTGGAGTATTTTATCGTTAGCATATTGTTGAAATGAAACCCAAGCCCAAACGAAAATCATCCCACAAGACACGTAATTACTTTTTAGATTTATTGGTGCAGTTAACAATCATATTTAATGTGTATAAAATTGCCCTAAATTAAGTTTCCATTTCATTGCCCGGCAGCATGAGAACTGGTAACCATGCTGGCTTCTAAAATGCCCTGAACTGAAGTATGCTTCAATAGAAACATTTTTTAAAATGTACTTTAAAAAACACTAACCAAAATAACACCGCAATACAAATGATTTAGTAGACGTACTGGAGTTCACAACCATCTATCAAATGAAAAAAGCTGTTACATTCACACGAATAAATCTAGTTAGTTAACGTTTGCATTTGCCTAGTTTGACCACACGATGGCATCCACGCTCCATCCATGACATATGTCTGCGATCCCACAACAACGGTGGTCCTCTCCGGAATATACACTTAACTCCTTTACTGCGGCCCCACAGCTGGTCTCGCTTACTCTCTATGCAATCAAACTCATGTTGCATATGTATGAAACGTAAGTACCCAAAATCAAGCTCTCATTATATGAATATACACATACATTGCTCTCTGAAACTGTGCTTGCAGTTGTATAGTTTCACCACGCGGTGGGATCTACGCTCCATCCATGACTAATGCCGTTTGTAATAGGCCAAAACCGGCCTAAACACTACATAGTGTAAAGTGTAGTGTTCTACTGAAAGGGCAGTGGCTTCAACTTTTTGCTGGGGTGAATGAACTGTTTCCAAACTATTAAATATGTATAAACATATTGATAGGTATTAAAAGAAACGTATTAATATGTATTAAAACACGTTAAATATGGCGATTTTGATGTGAAATGTAGTACAAAACGTTATAATATATATATATATATATATATATAGACACACATATAGAAGTTGTTTTTTTTCCCTAATCTTCACAACCACTGTCTCACGGCTGGTTTCGCTCGCTCAGTCCTATGGAATTTAGAAGCGCGCGCGTCATAATAGCCTTACATTATATAAACGCAACACCGAGGTGAGGCGGACATTTGCTGTTTCGGCGCGGACACGGGTAGGTGGCTCTTAAAAGAGCCGTTGGGTATTTCAGGTAAACGTCGAAGCGCTCTGTTTAAGCGCGCTCTCCGCGAATACGGCGGGCCAGCTGGATGTCTTTAGGCATGATGGTGACTCTCTTGGCGTGGATAGCGCACAGATTAGTATCTTCAAACAGACCCACCAAGTACGCCTCGCTAGCCTCCTGCAGGGCCATGACGGCGGAGCTCTGGAAGCGGAGATCAGTCTTGAAGTCCTGCGCGATCTCACGCACTAGGCGCTGGAAGGGCAGCTTACGGATCAGCAGCTCAGTAGACTTCTGGTAGCGGCGGATCTCCCTCAGAGCCACGGTGCCGGGCCTGTAACGGTGAGGCTTTTTCACGCCGCCGGTGGCTGGGGCGCTCTTGCGAGCAGCCTTGGTGGCGAGCTGCTTCCTCGGGGCCTTGCCACCGGTGGACTTACGGGCGGTCTGCTTGGTTCTTGCCATCGCGTTGAACTCTGCTCCTCTCGGGGAAAAGAAAGAGAATGAGCTCTCGCTCGCTTCACATGGCTTTTAAGCTTTCAAGCCGCTTGCCGCTCATTGGGCGTCTTGAAGTTGTCCGTTTCCCATTGGGCGGCCGGCAATGCGTCGGTGACACACTATTGGGCGTCTTCTTTTCAAACCTAAAAGCAAAACGGCGGGCTCCTGTAATACAAAACAACAAAGAAAAAAAAGCATTAAAAGAATATATAATAATAAGAACAATAATATGATCAAACTAATCAATGTACTGTACATTACAGCGAACATTAAACACACTGTGTGTGTGTGTGTGTGAGAGAGAGCGAGAGAATGTGTGTATACATGCACATATGCATAGGGTGTTGATCTCAGTACGTGAAATATATGAAAAAGGGCAATTGTGTATTGCATGGCAGTGTGTTTATATAATAACTCGGTTCATAAAGCTATTATTTTTTTATGCAGTTGGAAATCACGTGAAGAATATGTAGTGTTGTTTGTAAAGGAGCAGCACTTTTCTTAGAAAAAATGGGTGGCTCTTAAAAGAGCCTTTGTGTATAGATAAATCAACGGAGAGCGCCAATTTACTTTGTCTTCACAGTCTTCTCGGTCTTCTTAGGCAGCAGTACAGCCTGAATGTTGGGCAGCACACCACCTTGGGCGATAGTGACTCCTCCGAGCAGTTTGTTCAGCTCCTCGTCGTTACGAACAGCCAGCTGCAGGTGACGGGGGATGATACGGGTCTTCTTGTTGTCGCGGGCGGCGTTGCCAGCCAACTCGAGAATCTCAGCGGTGAGATACTCCAGGACGGCGGCCAAGTAGACGGGAGCGCCGGCGCCGACCCGCTCAGCGTAGTTGCCTTTACGCAGGAGCCTGTGCACACGGCCAACTGGGAACTGCAGTCCGGCGCGGGACGAACGAGTCTTAGCCTTGGCCCTAGCTTTACCACCGGTTTTGCCTCTTCCACTCATGATTCGCGTCAGTCGTGTTCGTCGAACAAAGCTGAAATAATGCACGCCGGCCAACGAGCGCCGTTGATATAGCAAAATCGCCTACGGTCCTATTGGCTAAAAGCTACGCGCACCAACAGCCAATCGCATTTCCGCCGTCAGACTCTAGCGTCCTCCCACCTCTGCTCGCTTTCCTACCCGACCCCCTCCTCCTCTCGTGCTGTGTGTCTGTGTGAGCGAGAGAGAGAAAGAAAGGAAGAAAGAAAACGGGTTAAAGAAAGAAACATTTACCCCCACTCGTGCCCCGCGTTTCCTTTCCCTTTCCCGCTCAAATGTAACACGTATGACCAAACTCATCTTTTTGTGACCAAACCAAGTAGTCCTAATACAAAATAACTCTGTCCTCCCTCTTAACCTAGTACAACATAACCTTAACATCATTCTAACCATGAAACCAAATAACCCCATCCGCCGTCTAACCCCAAAATAAAATAACCCATTTTCATTCATACTCTAATACAAACCCCACCACCTTCTCTCACAAACCCTAAAATGAAATAACCCCATCCTTCCTCCAACCATTATACAAAATCACTCCATCCTCATTCGAACCCCTCACATGAAACAACTCAAATCTCATTCTTGTACTAAAACAAATTAACCCCATCCCTCCCTCTATCTCAATAAGCAACACACCAAATTATTATTTTTAAACTTTTACTTTCATTTAACCCATTCCATGCAGTCATGACCATTCTACTTAGATGTGCATTCCTCAGTAGGCCGAGGCCATGTGTATCCAAATCATCAGGCTGATGGTTAATGTTGAAACTCACTTTTACTGAACCTTCCTTTGTATCCTAAGGCAAAGGCTTAAGTTCACCGTCACTTTAACTCAATCCACCTTCATCATAAAACTGAGAAGACCTTTGACCGCCATACTATTTTACTTACTCTACCCTCGTCCTTTTGCATTGCTCCGACCCTCTACATCAAAAAAATATCTATGAACCTATTCTTGCTCGCTCGAATCTCACCATTAACCTAAGGCTTCAACCAAATTCATCATTTTGTCACCAAACCAAGTAGTCCTAATACAAAATAACTCTGTCCTCCCTCTTAACCTAGTACAACATAACCTTAACATCATTCTAACCATGAAACCAAATAACCCCATCCGCCGTCTAACCCCAAAATAAAATAACCCATTTTCATTCATACTCTAATACAAACCCCACCACCTTCTCTCTCCAACCCTAAAATGAAATAACACCATCCTTCCTCCAACCATTATACAAAATCACTCCCCATCCTCATTCGAACCCCTCACATGAAACAACTCCAATCTCATTCTTGTACTAAAACAAATTAACCCCATCCCTCCCTCTATCCCAATAAGCAACACACCAAGTTATTATTTTTAAACTTTTACTTTCATTTAACCCATTCCATGCAGACATGACCATTCTACTTAGATGTGCATTCTTCAGTAGGCCGAGGCCATGTGTATCCAAATCATCAGGCTGATGGCTAATGTTGAAACTCACTTTTACTGAACCTACCTTTGTATCCTAAGGCAAAGGCTTAAGCTCACCGTCACTTTAACTCAATCCACCTTCATCATAAAACTGAGGCCTTTGACCGCCATACTATTTTACTTACTCTACCCTCGTCCTTTTGCATTGCTCCGACCCTCTACATCAAAAAAATATCTATGAACCTATTCTTGCTCGCTCGAATCTCACCATTAACCTAAGACTTCAACCAAATTCATCTTTTAGTGAACCAAACCAAATAGTCCTAATACAAAATAACTCTGTCCGCCCTCTTAACCTAGTACAACATAACCTTAACATCATTCTAACCATGAAACCAAATAACCCCATCCGCCGTCTAACCCCAAAATAAAATAACCCATTTTCATTCATACTCTAATACAAACCCCACGACCTTCTCTCTCCAACCCTAAAATGAAATAACACCATCCTTTCTCCAACCATTATACAAAATCACTCCCCATCCTCATTCGAACCCCTCACATGAAACAACTCCAATCTCATTCTTGTACTAAAACAAATTAACCCCATCCCTCCCTCTATCTCAATAAGCAACACACCAAATTATTATTTTTAAACTTTTACTTTCATTTAACCCATTCCATGCAGTCATGACCATTCTACTTAGATGTGCATTCCTCAGTAGGCCGAGGCCATGTGTATCCAAATCATCAGGCTGATGGCTAATGTTGAAACTCACTTTTACTGAACCTTCCTTTGTATCCTAAGGCAAAGGCTTAAGCTCACCGTCACTTTAACTCAATCCACCTTCATCATAAAACTGAGGCCTTTGACCGCCATACTATTTTACTTACTCTACCCTCGTCCTTTTGCATTGCTCCGACCCTCTACATCAAAAAAATATCTATGAACCTATTCTTGCTCGCTCGAATCTCACCATTAACCTAAGACTTCAACCAAATTCATCTTTTAGTGAACCAAACCAAATAGTCCTAATACAAAATAACTCTGTCCTCCCTCTTAACCTAGTACAACATAACCTTAACATCATTCTAACCATGAAACAAAATAACCCCATCCGCCGTCTAACCCCAAAATAAAATAACCCATTTTTATTCATACTCTAATACAAACCCCACCACCATCTCTCTCCAACCCTAAAATGAAATAACACCATCCTTCCTCCAACCATTATACAAAATCACTCCCCATCCTCATTCGAACCCCTCACATGAAACAACTCCAATCTCATTCTTGTACTAAAACAAATTAACCCCATCCCTCCCTCTATCCCAATAAGCAACACACCAAATTATTATTTTTAAACTTTTACTTTCATTTAACCCATTCCATGCAGACATGACCATTCTACTTAGATGTGCATTCTTCAGTAGGCCGAGGCCATGTGTATCCAAATCATCAGGCTGATGGCCAATGTTGAAATTCACTTTTTCTGATCCTTCCTAAGGCAAAGGCCTAAGCTCACAGTCACTTTAACACAATCCACCTCCATCATAAACCTGAGGCCTCGTTTACAAAGCTACTGTTACTCACTCTTCCTAGATCACATCTGCACTGAACACACTTTCACCGCCATACTTTTTTACTTACGCTACCTAAATTTACTTACTCTACCCTCGTCTTTTTGCCTTGCTCCGACCCTCTACATCAAAAGTCTAGCTCTGAACCTATTCTTGCTCGCTCGAATCTCACCATTAACCTAAGGCTTCAACCAAATTCATCTTTTTGTGACCCAACCAAGTAGTCCTAATACAAAATAACTCTGTCCTCCCTCTTAACCTAGTACAACATAACCTTAACAGCATTCTAACAATGAAACAAAATAACCCCATCCGCCGTCTAACCCCAAAATAAAATAACCCATTTTCATTCATACTCTAATACAAACCCCACCACCTTCTCTCTCCAACCCTAAAATGAAATAACCCCATCCTTCCTCCAACCATTATACAAAATCACTCCATCCTCATTCGAACCCCTCACATGAAACAACTCCAATCTCATTCTTGTACTAAAACAAATTAACCCCATCCCTCCCTCTATCTCAATAAGCAACACACCAAATTATTATTTTTAAACTTTTACTTTCATTTAACCCATTCCATGCAGTCATGACCATTCTACTTAGATGTGCATTCCTCAGTAGGCCGAGGCCATGTGTATCCAAATCATCAGGCTGATGGTTAATGTTGAAACTCACTTTTACTGAACCTTCCTTTGTATCCTAAGGCAAAGGCTTAAGCTCACCGTCACTTTAACTCAATCCACCTTCATCATAAAACTGAGAAGACCTTTGACCGCCATACTATTTTACTTACTCTACCCTCGTCCTTTTGCATTGCTCCGACCCTCTACATCAAAAAAATATCTATGAACCTATTCTTGCTCGCTCGAATCTCACCATTAACCTAAGGCTTCAACCAAATTCATCATTTTGTCACCAAACCAAGTAGTCCTAATACAAAATAACTCTGTCCTCCCTCTTAACCTAGTACAACATAACCTTAACATCATTCTAACCATGAAACCAAATAACCCCATCCGCCGTCTAACCCCAAAATAAAATAACCCATTTTCATTCATACTCTAATACAAACCCCACCACCTTCTCTCACAAACCCTAAAATGAAATAACCCCATCCTTCCTCCAACCATTATACAAAATCACTCCATCCTCATTCGAACCCCTCACATGAAACAACTCAAATCTCATTCTTGTACTAAAACAAATTAACCCCATCCCTCCCTCTATCTCAATAAGCAACACACCAAATTATTATTTTTAAACTTTTACTTTCATTTAACCCATTCCATGCAGTCATGACCATTCTACTTAGATGTGCATTCCTCAGTAGGCCGAGGCCATGTGTATCCAAATCATCAGGCTGATGGCTAATGTTGAAACTCACTTTTACTGAACCTTCCTTTGTATCCTAAGGCAAAGGCTTAAGCTCACCGTCACTTTAACTCAATCCACCTTCATCATAAACCTGAGGCCTTTGACCGCCATACTATTTTACTTACTCTACCCTCGTCCTTTTGCATTGCTCCGACCCTCTACATCAAAAAAATATCTATGAACCTATTCTTGCTCGCTCGAATCTCACCATTAACCTAAGACTTCAACCAAATTCATCTTTTAGTGAACCAAACCAAATAGTCCTAATACAAAATAACTCTGTCCTCCCTCTTAACCTAGTACAACATAACCTTAACATCATTCTAACCATGAAACCAAATAACCCCATCCGCCGTCTAACCCCAAAATAAAATAACCCATTTTCATTCATACTCTAATACAAACCCCACCACCTTCTCTCTCCAACCCTAAAATGAAATAACACCATCCTTCCTCCAACCATTATACAAAATCACTCCCCATCCTCATTCGAACCCCTCACATGAAACAACTCCAATCTCATTCTTGTACTAAAACAAATTAACCCCATCCCTCCCTCTATCTCAATAAGCAACACACCAAGTTATTATTTTTAAACTTTTACTTTCATTTAACCCATTCCATGCAGACATGACCATTCTACTTAGATGTGCATTCTTCAGTAGGCCGAGGCCATGTGTATCCAAATCATCAGGCTGATGGCCAATGTTGAAATTCACTTTTTCTGAACCTTCCTAAGGCAAAGGCCTAAGCTCACAGTCACTTTAACACAATCCACCTCCATCATAAACCTGAGGCCTCGTTTACAAAGCTACTGTTACTCACTCTTCCTAGATCACATCTGCACTGAACACACTTTCACCGCCATACTTTTTTACTTACGCTACCTAAATTTACTTACTCTACCCTCGTCTTTTTGCCTTGCTCCGACCCTCTACATCAAAAGTCTATCTCTGAACCTATTCTTGCTCGCTCGAATCTCACCATTAACCTAAGGCTTCAACCAAATTCATCTTTTTGTGACCAAACCAAGTAGTCCTAATACAAAATAACTCTGTCCTCCCTCTTAACCTAGTACAACATAACCTTAACATCATTCTAACCATGAAACCAAATAACCCCATCCGCCGTCTAACCCCAAAATAAAATAACCCATTTTCATTCATACTCTAATACAAACCCCACCACCTTCTCTCACAAACCCTAAAATGAAATAACCCCATCCTTCCTCCAACCATTATACAAAATCACTCCATCCTCATTCGAACCCCTCACATGAAACAACTCAAATCTCATTCTTGTACTAAAACAAATTAACCCCATCCCTCCCTCTATCTCAATAAGCAACACACCAAATTATTATTTTTAAACTTTTACTTTCATTTAACCCATTCCATGCAGTCATGACCATTCTACTTAGATGTGCATTCCTCAGTAGGCCGAGGCCATGTGTATCCAAATCATCAGGCTGATGGCTAATGTTGAAACTCACTTTTACTGAACCTACCTTTGTATCCTAAGGCAAAGGCTTAAGCTCACCGTCACTTTAACTCAATCCACCTTCATCATAAACCTGAGGCCTTTGACCGCCATACTATTTTACTTACTCTACCCTCGTCCTTTTGCATTGCTCCGACCCTCTACATCAAAAAAATATCTATGAACCTATTCTTGCTCGCTCGAATCTCACCATTAACCTAAGACTTCAACCAAATTCATCTTTTAGTGAACCAAACCAAATAGTCCTAATACAAAATAACTCTGTCCTCCCTCTTAACCTAGTACAACATAACCTTAACATCATTCTAACCATGAAACCAAATAACCCCATCCGCCGTCTAACCCCAAAATAAAATAACCCATTTTCATTCATACTCTAATACAAACCCCACCACCTTCTCTCTCCAACCCTAAAATGAAATAACCCCATCCTTCCTCCAACCATTATACAAAATCACTCCATCCTCATTCGAACCCCTCACATGAAACAACTCAAATCTCATTCTTGTACTAAAACAAATTAACCCCATCCCTCCCTCTATCTCAATAAGCAACACACCAAGTTATTATTTTTAAACTTTTACTTTCATTTAACCCATTCCATGCAGTCATGACCATTCTACTTAGATGTGCATTCCTCAGTAGGCCGAGGCCATGTGTATCCAAATCATCAGGCTGATGGCTAATGTTGAAACTCACTTTTACTGAACCTTCCTTTGTATCCTAAGGCAAAGGCCTAAGCTCACAGTCACTTTAACACAATCCACCTTCATCATAAACCTGAGGCCTCGTTTACAAAGCTACTGTTACTCACTCTTCCTAGATCACATCTGCACTGAACACACTTTCACCGCCATACTTTTTTACTTACGCTACCTAAATTTACTTACTCTACCCTCGTCTTTTTGCCTTGCTCCGACCCTCTACATCAAAAGTCTAGCTCTGAACCTATTCTTGCTCGCTCGAATCTCACCATTAACCTAAGGCTTCAACCAAATTCATCTTTTTGTGACCAAACCAAGTAGTCCTAATACAAAATAACTCTGTCCTCCCTCTTAACCTAGTACAAGATACCCTTAACATCATTCTAACCATGAAACCAAATAACCCCATCCGCCGTCTAACCCCAAAATAAAATAACCCATTTTTATTCATACTCTAATACAAACCCCACCACCTTCTCTCACAAACCCTAAAATGAAATAACCCCATCCTTCCTCCAACCATTATACAAAATCACTCCATCCTCATTCGAACCCCTCACATGAAACAACTCCAATCTCATTCTTGTACTAAAACAAATTAACCCCATCCCTCCCTCTATCTCAATAAGCAACACACCAAATTATTATTTTTAAACTTTTACTTTCATTTAACCCATTCCATGCAGTCATGACCATTCTACTTAGATGTGCATTCCTCAGTAGGCCGAGGCCATGTGTATCCAAATCATCAGGCTGATGGCTAATGTTGAAACTCACTTTTACTGAACCTTCCTTTGTATCCTAAGGCAAAGGCTTAAGCTCACCGTCACTTTAACTCAATCCACCTTCATCATAAAACTGAGGCCTTTGACCGCCATACTATTTTACTTACTCTACCCTCGTCCTTTTGCATTGCTCCGACCCTCTACATCAAAAAAATATCTATGAACCTATTCTTGCTCCCTCGAATCTCACCATTAACCTAAGACTTCAACCAAATTCATCTTTTAGTGAACCAAACCAAATAGTCCTAATACAAAATAACTCTGTCCTCCCTCTTAACCTAGTACAACATAACCTTAACATCATTCTAACCATGAAACCAAATAACCCCATCCGCCGTCTAACCCCAAAATAAAATAACCCATTTTCATTCATACTCTAATACAAACCCCACGACCTTCTCTCTCCAACCCTAAAATGAAATAACACCATCCTTTCTCCAACCATTATACAAAATCACTCCCCATCCTCATTCGAACCCCTCACATGAAACAACTCCAATCTCATTCTTGTACTAAAACAAATTAACCCCATCCCTCCCTCTATCTCAATAAGCAACACACCAAATTATTATTTTTAAACTTTTACTTTCATTTAACCCATTCCATGCAGTCATGACCATTCTACTTAGATGTGCATTCCTCAGTAGGCCTAGGTCATGTGTATCCAAATCATCAGGCTGATGGCTAATGTTGAAACTCACTTTTACTGAACCTTCCTTTGTATCCTAAGGCAAAGGCTTAAGCTCACCGTCACTTTAACTCAATCCACCTTCATCATAAAACTGAGGCCTTTGACCGCCATACTATTTTACTTACTCTACCCTCGTCCTTTTGCATTGCTCCGACCCTCTACATCAAAAAAATATCTATGAACCTATTCTTGCTCGCTCGAATCTCACCATTAACCTAAGACTTCAACCAAATTCATCTTTTAGTGAACCAAACCAAATAGTCCTAATACAAAATAACTCTGTCCTCCCTCTTAACCTAGTACAACATAACCTTAACATCATTCTAACCATGAAACAAAATAACCCCATCCGCCGTCTAACCCCAAAATAAAATAACCCATTTTTATTCATACTCTAATACAAACCCCACCACCATCTCTCTCCAACCCTAAAATGAAATAACACCATCCTTCCTCCAACCATTATACAAAATCACTCCCCATCCTCATTCGAACCCCTCACATGAAACAACTCCAATCTCATTCTTGTACTAAAACAAATTAACCCCATCCCTCCCTCTATCCCAATAAGCAACACACCAAATTATTATTTTTAAACTTTTACTTTCATTTAACCCATTCCATGCAGACATGACCATTCTACTTAGATGTGCATTCTTCAGTAGGCCGAGGCCATGTGTATCCAAATCATCAGGCTGATGGCCAATGTTGAAATTCACTTTTTCTGAACCTTCCTAAGGCAAAGGCCTAAGCTCACAGTCACTTTAACTCAATCCACCTTCATCATAAACCTGAGGCCTCGTTTACAAAGCTACTGTTACTCACTCTTCCTAGATCACATCTGCACTGAACACACTTTCACCGCCATACTTTTTTACTTACGCTACCTAAATTTACTTACTCTACCCTCGTCTTTTTGCCTTGCTCCGACCCTCTACATCAAAAGTCTAGCTCTGAACCTATTCTTGCTCGCTCGAATCTCACCATTAACCTAAGGCTTCAACCAAATTCATCTTTTTGTGACCAAACCAAGTAGTCCTAATACAAAATAACTCTGTCCTCCCTCTTAACCTAGTACAAGATAACCTTAACATCATTCTAACCATGAAACCAAATAACCCCATCCGCCGTCTAACCCCAAAATAAAATAACCCATTTTCATTCATACTCTAATACAAACCCCACCACCTTCTCTCACAAACCCTAAAATGAAATAACCCCATCCTTCCTTCAACCATTATACAAAATCACTCCATCCTCATTCGAACCCCTCACATGAAACAACTCCAATCTCATTCTTGTACTAAAACAAATTAACCCCATCCCTCCCTCTATCTCAATAAGCAACACACCAAATTATTATTTTTAAACTTTTACTTTCATTTAACCCATTCCATGCAGTCATGACCATTCTACTTAGATGTGCATTCCTCAGTAGGCCGAGGCCATGTGTATCCAAATCATCAGGCTGATGGCTAATGTTGAAACTCACTTTTACTGAACCTTCCTTTGTATCCTAAGGCAAAGGCTTAAGCTCACCGTCACTTTAACTCAATCCACCTTCATCATAAAACTGAGGCCTTTGACCGCCATACTATTTTACTTACTCTACCCTCGTCCTTTTGCATTGCTCCGACCCTCTACATCAAAAAAATATCTATGAACCTATTCTTGCTCGCTCGAATCTCACCATTAACCTAAGGCTTCAACCAAATTCATCTTTTTGTGACCCAACCAAGTAGTCCTAATACAAAATAACTCTGTCCTCCCTCTTAACCTAGTACAACATAACCTTAACAGCATTCTAACAATGAAACAAAATAACCCCATCCGCCGTCTAACCCCAAAATAAAATAACCCATTTTCATTCATACTCTAATACAAACCCCACGACCTTCTCTCTCCAACCCTAAAATGAAATAACCCCATCCTTCCTCCAACCATTATACAAAATCACTCCATCCTCATTCGAACCCCTCACATGAAACAACTCCAATCTCATTCTTGTACTAAAACAAATTAACCCCATCCCTCCCTCTATCTCAATAAGCAACACACCAAATTATTATTTTTAAACTTTTACTTTCATTTAACCCATTCCATGCAGTCATGACCATTCTACTTAGATGTGCATTCCTCAGTAGGCCGAGGCCATGTGTATCCAAATCATCAGGCTGATGGCTAATGTTGAAACTCACTTTTACTGAACCTTCCTTTGTACCCTAAGGCAAAGGCTTAAGCTCACCGTCACTTTAACTCAATCCACCTTCATCATAAAACTGAGACCTTTGACCGCCATACTATTTTACTTACTCTACCCTCGTCCTTTTGCATTGCTCCGACCCTCTACATCAAAAAAATATCTATGAACCTTTTCTTGCTCCCTCGAATCTCACCATTAACCTAAGACTTCAACCAAATTCATCTTTTAGTGAACCAAACCAAATAGTCCTAATACAAAATAACTCTGTCCTCCCTCTTAACCTAGTACAACATAACCTTAACATCATTCTAACCATGAAACAAAATAACCCCATCCGCCGTCTAACCCCAAAATAAAATAACCCATTTTTATTCATACTCTAATACAAACCCCACCACCATCTCTCTCCAACCCTAAAATGAAATAACACCATCCTTCCTCCAACCATTATACAAAATCACTCCCCATCCTCATTCGAACCCCTCACATGAAACAACTCCAATCTCATTCTTGTACTAAAACAAATTAACCCCATCCCTCCCTCTATCCCAATAAGCAACACACCAAATTATTATTTTTAAACTTTTACTTTCATTTAACCCATTCCATGCAGACATGACCATTCTACTTAGATGTGCATTCTTCAGTAGGCCGAGGCCATGTGTATCCAAATCATCAGGCTGATGGCCAATGTTGAAATTCACTTTTTCTGAACCTTCCTAAGGCAAAGGCCTAAGCTCACAGTCACTTTAACTCAATCCACCTTCATCATAAACCTGAGGCCTCGTTTACAAAGCTACTGTTACTCACTCTTCCTAGATCACATCTGCACTGAACACACTTTCACCGCCATACTTTTTTACTTACGCTACCTAAATTTACTTACTCTACCCTCGTCTTTTTGCCTTGCTCCGACCCTCTACATCAAAAGTCTAGCTCTGAACCTATTCTTGCTCGCTCGAATCTCACCATTAACCTAAGGCTTCAACCAAATTCATCTTTTTGTGACCAAACCAAGTAGTCCTAATACAAAATAACTCTGTCCTCCCTCTTAACCTAGTACAAGATAACCTTAACATCATTCTAACCATGAAACCAAATAACCCCATCCGCCGTCTAACCCCAAAATAAAATAACCCATTTTCATTCATACTCTAATACAAACCCCACCACCTTCTCTCACAAACCCTAAAATGAAATAACCCCATCCTTCCTTCAACCATTATACAAAATCACTCCATCCTCATTCGAACCCCTCACATGAAACAACTCCAATCTCATTCTTGTACTAAAACAAATTAACCCCATCCCTCCCTCTATCTCAATAAGCAACACACCAAATTATTATTTTTAAACTTTTACTTTCATTTAACCCATTCCATGCAGTCATGACCATTCTACTTAGATGTGCATTCCTCAGTAGGCCGAGGCCATGTGTATCCAAATCATCAGGCTGATGGCTAATGTTGAAACTCACTTTTACTGAACCTTCCTTTGTATCCTAAGGCAAAGGCTTAAGCTCACCGTCACTTTAACTCAATCCACCTTCATCATAAAACTGAGGCCTTTGACCGCCATACTATTTTACTTACTCTACCCTCGTCCTTTTGCATTGCTCCGACCCTCTACATCAAAAAAATATCTATGAACCTATTCTTGCTCGCTCGAATCTCACCATTAACCTAAGGCTTCAACCAAATTCATCTTTTTGTGACCCAACCAAGTAGTCCTAATACAAAATAACTCTGTCCTCCCTCTTAACCTAGTACAACATAACCTTAACAGCATTCTAACAATGAAACAAAATAACCCCATCCGCCGTCTAACCCCAAAATAAAATAACCCATTTTCATTCATACTCTAATACAAACCCCACGACCTTCTCTCTCCAACCCTAAAATGAAATAACCCCATCCTTCCTCCAACCATTATACAAAATCACTCCATCCTCATTCGAACCCCTCACATGAAACAACTCCAATCTCATTCTTGTACTAAAACAAATTAACCCCATCCCTCCCTCTATCTCAATAAGCAACACACCAAATTATTATTTTTAAACTTTTACTTTCATTTAACCCATTCCATGCAGTCATGACCATTCTACTTAGATGTGCATTCTTCAGTAGGCCGAGGCCATGTGTATCCAAATCATCAGGCTGATGGCTAATGTTGAAACTCACTTTTACTGAACCTTCCTTTGTACCCTAAGGCAAAGGCTTAAGCTCACCGTCACTTTAACTCAATCCACCTTCATCATAAAACTGAGACCTTTGACCGCCATACTATTTTACTTACTCTACCCTCGTCCTTTTGCATTGCTCCGACCCTCTACATCAAAAAAATATCTATGAACCTTTTCTTGCTCCCTCGAATCTCACCATTAACCTAAGACTTCAACCAAATTCATCTTTTAGTGAACCAAACCAAATAGTCCTAATACAAAATAACTCTGTCCTCCCTCTTAACCTAGTACAACATAACCTTAACATCATTCTAACCATGAAACCAAATAACCCCATCCGCCGTCTAACCCCAAAATAAAATAACCCATTTTCATTCATACTCTAATACAAACCCCACCACCTTCTCTCTCCAACCCTAAAATGAAATAACACCATCCTTCCTCCAACCATTATACAAAATCACTCCCCATCCTCATTCGAACCCCTCACATGAAACAACTCCAATCTCATTCTTGTACTAAAACAAATTAACCCCATCCCTCCCTCTATCCCAATAAGCAACACACCAAGTTATTATTTTTAAACTTTTACTTTCATTTAACCCATTCCATGCAGACATGACCATTCTACTTAGATGTGCATTCTTCAGTAGGCCGAGGCCATGTGTATCCAAATCATCAGGCTGATGGCCAATGTTGAAATTCACTTTTTCTGAACCTTCCTAAGGCAAAGGCCTAAGCTCACAGTCACTTTAACACAATCCACCTCCATCATAAACCTGAGGCCTCGTTTACAAAGCTACTGTTACTCACTCTTCCTAGATCACATCTGCACTGAACACACTTTCACCGCCATACTTTTTTACTTACGCTACCTAAATTTACTTACTCTACCCTCGTCTTTTTGCCTTGCTCCGACCCTCTACATCAAAAGTCTAGCTCTGAACCTATTCTTGCTCGCTCGAATCTCACCATTAACCTAAGGCTTCAACCAAATTCATCTTTTTGTGACCAAACCAAGTAGTCCTAATACAAAATAACTCTGTCCTCCCTCTTAACCTAGTACAACATAACCTTAACATCATTCTAACCATGAAACCAAATAACCCCATCCGCCGTCTAACCCCAAAATAAAATAACCCATTTTCATTCATACTCTAATACAAACCCCACCACCTTCTCTCACAAACCCTAAAATGAAATAACCCCATCCTTCCTCCAACCATTATACAAAATCACTCCATCCTCATTCGAACCCCTCACATGAAACAACTCAAATCTCATTCTTGTACTAAAACAAATTAACCCCATCCCTCCCTCTATCTCAATAAGCAACACACCAAATTATTATTTTTAAACTTTTACTTTCATTTAACCCATTCCATGCAGTCATGACCATTCTACTTAGATGTGCATTCCTCAGTAGGCCGAGGCCATGTGTATCCAAATCATCAGGCTGATGGTTAATGTTGAAACTCACTTTTACTGAACCTTCCTTTGTATCCTAAGGCAAAGGCTTAAGCTCACCGTCACTTTAACTCAATCCACCTTCATCATAAAACTGAGAAGACCTTTGACCGCCATACTATTTTACTTACTCTACCCTCGTCCTTTTGCATTGCTCCGACCCTCTACATCAAAAAAATATCTATGAACCTATTCTTGCTCGCTCGAATCTCACCATTAACCTAAGGCTTCAACCAAATTCATCATTTTGTCACCAAACCAAGTAGTCCTAATACAAAATAACTCTGTCCTCCCTCTTAACCTAGTACAACATAACCTTAACATCATTCTAACCATGAAACCAAATAACCCCATCCGCCGTCTAACCCCAAAATAAAATAACCCATTTTCATTCATACTCTAATACAAACCCCACCACCTTCTCTCACAAACCCTAAAATGAAATAACCCCATCCTTCCTCCAACCATTATACAAAATCACTCCATCCTCATTCGAACCCCTCACATGAAACAACTCAAATCTCATTCTTGTACTAAAACAAATTAACCCCATCCCTCCCTCTATCTCAATAAGCAACACACCAAATTATTATTTTTAAACTTTTACTTTCATTTAACCCATTCCATGCAGTCATGACCATTCTACTTAGATGTGCATTCCTCAGTAGGCCGAGGCCATGTGTATCCAAATCATCAGGCTGATGGCTAATGTTGAAACTCACTTTTACTGAACCTTCCTTTGTACCCTAAGGCAAAGGCTTAAGCTCACCGTCACTTTAACTCAATCCACCTTCATCATAAAACTGAGGCCTTTGACCGCCATACTATTTTACTTACTCTACCCTCGTCCTTTTGCATTGCTCCGACCCTCTACATCAAAAAAATATCTATGAACCTTTTCTTGCTCCCTCGAATCTCACCATTAACCTAAGACTTCAACCAAATTCATCTTTTAGTGAACCAAACCAAATAGTCCTAATACAAAATAACTCTGTCCTCCCTCTTAACCTAGTACAACATAACCTTAACATCATTCTAACCATGAAACCAAATAACCCCATCTGCCGTCTAACCCCAAAATAAAATAACCCATTTTCATTCATACTCTAATACAAACCCCACCACCTTCTCTCTCCAACCCTAAAATGAAATAACACCATCCTTCCTCCAACCATTATACAAAATCACTCCCCATCCTCATTCGAACCCCTCACATGAAACAACTCCAATCTCATTCTTGTACTAAAACAAATTAACCCCATCCCTCCCTCTATCCCAATAAGCAACACACCAAGTTATTATTTTTAAACTTTTACTTTCATTTAACCCATTCCATGCAGACATGACCATTCTACTTAGATGTGCATTCTTCAGTAGGCCGAGGCCATGTGTATCCAAATCATCAGGCTGATGGCCAATGTTGAAATTCACTTTTTCTGAACCTTCCTAAGGCAAAGGCCTAAGCTCACAGTCACTTTAACACAATCCACCTCCATCATAAACCTGAGGCCTCGTTTACAAAGCTACTGTTACTCACTCTTCCTAGATCACATCTGCACTGAACACACTTTCACCGCCATACTTTTTTACTTACGCTACCTAAATTTACTTACTCTACCCTCGTCTTTTTGCCTTGCTCCGACCCTCTACATCAAAAGTCTAGCTCTGAACCTATTCTTGCTCGCTCGAATCTCACCATTAACCTAAGGCTTCAACCAAATTCATCTTTTTGTGACCAAACCAAGTAGTCCTAATACAAAATAACTCTGTCCTCCCTCTTAACCTAGTACAACATAACCTTAACATCATTCTAACCATGAAACCAAATAACCCCATCCGCCGTCTAACCCCAAAATAAAATAACCCATTTTCATTCATACTCTAATACAAACCCCACCACCTTCTCTCACAAACCCTAAAATGAAATAACCCCATCCTTCCTCCAACCATTATACAAAATCACTCCATCCTCATTCGAACCCCTCACATGAAACAACTCAAATCTCATTCTTGTACTAAAACAAATTAACCCCATCCCTCCCTCTATCTCAATAAGCAACACACCAAATTATTATTTTTAAACTTTTACTTTCATTTAACCCATTCCATGCAGTCATGACCATTCTACTTAGATGTGCATTCCTCAGTAGGCCGAGGCCATGTGTATCCAAATCATCAGGCTGATGGTTAATGTTGAAACTCACTTTTACTGAACCTTCCTTTGTATCCTAAGGCAAAGGCTTAAGCTCACCGTCACTTTAACTCAATCCACCTTCATCATAAAACTGAGAAGACCTTTGACCGCCATACTATTTTACTTACTCTACCCTCGTCCTTTTGCATTGCTCCGACCCTCTACATCAAAAAAATATCTATGAACCTATTCTTGCTCGCTCGAATCTCACCATTAACCTAAGGCTTCAACCAAATTCATCATTTTGTCACCAAACCAAGTAGTCCTAATACAAAATAACTCTGTCCTCCCTCTTAACCTAGTACAACATAACCTTAACATCATTCTAACCATGAAACCAAATAACCCCATCCGCCGTCTAACCCCAAAATAAAATAACCCATTTTCATTCATACTCTAATACAAACCCCACCACCTTCTCTCACAAACCCTAAAATGAAATAACCCCATCCTTCCTCCAACCATTATACAAAATCACTCCATCCTCATTCGAACCCCTCACATGAAACAACTCAAATCTCATTCTTGTACTAAAACAAATTAACCCCATCCCTCCCTCTATCTCAATAAGCAACACACCAAATTATTATTTTTAAACTTTTACTTTCATTTAACCCATTCCATGCAGTCATGACCATTCTACTTAGATGTGCATTCCTCAGTAGGCCGAGGCCATGTGTATCCAAATCATCAGGCTGATGGCTAATGTTGAAACTCACTTTTACTGAACCTTCCTTTGTACCCTAAGGCAAAGGCTTAAGCTCACCGTCACTTTAACTCAATCCACCTTCATCATAAAACTGAGGCCTTTGACCGCCATACTATTTTACTTACTCTACCCTCGTCCTTTTGCATTGCTCCGACCCTCTACATCAAAAAAATATCTATGAACCTTTTCTTGCTCCCTCGAATCTCACCATTAACCTAAGACTTCAACCAAATTCATCTTTTAGTGAACCAAACCAAATAGTCCTAATACAAAATAACTCTGTCCTCCCTCTTAACCTAGTACAACATAACCTTAACATCATTCTAACCATGAAACCAAATAACCCCATCTGCCGTCTAACCCCAAAATAAAATAACCCATTTTCATTCATACTCTAATACAAACCCCACCACCTTCTCTCTCCAACCCTAAAATGAAATAACACCATCCTTCCTCCAACCATTATACAAAATCACTCCCCATCCTCATTCGAACCCCTCACATGAAACAACTCCAATCTCATTCTTGTACTAAAACAAATTAACCCCATCCCTCCCTCTATCTCAATAAGCAACACACCAAATTATTATTTTTAAACTTTCTTTCATTTAACCCATTCCATGCAGTCATGACCATTCTACTTAGATGTGCATTCCTCAGTAGGCCGAGGCCATGTGTATCCAAATCATCAGGCTGATGGCTAATGTTGAAACTCACTTTTACTGAACCTTCCTAAGGCAAAGGCCTAAGCTCACAGTCACTTTAACACAATCCACCTCCATCATAAACCTGAGGCCTCGTTTACAAAGCTACTGTTACTCACTCTTCCTAGATCACATCTGCACTGAACACACTTTCACCGCCATACTTTTTTACTTACGCTACCTAAATTTACTTACTCTACCCTCGTCTTTTTGCCTTGCTCCGACCCTCTACATCAAAAGTCTAGCTCTGAACCTATTCTTGCTCGCTCGAATCTCACCATTAACCTAAGGCTTCAACCAAATTCATCTTTTTGTGACCAAACCAAGTAGTCCTAATACAAAATAACTCTGTCCTCCCTCTTAACCTAGTACAACATAACCTTAACATCATTCTAACCATGAAACCAAATAACCCCATCCGCCGTCTAACCCCAAAATAAAATAACCCATTTTCATTCATACTCTAATACAAACCCCACCACCTTCTCTCACAAACCCTAAAATGAAATAACCCCATCCTTCCTCCAACCATTATACAAAATCACTCCATCCTCATTCGAACCCCTCACATGAAACAACTCAAATCTCATTCTTGTACTAAAACAAATTAACCCTATCCCTCCCTCTATCTCAATAAGCAACACACCAAATTATTATTTTTAAACTTTTACTTTCATTTAACCCATTCCATGCAGTCATGACCATTCTACTTAGATGTGCATTCCTCAGTAGGCCGAGGCCATGTGTATCCAAATCATCAGGCTGATGGTTAATGTTGAAACTCACTTTTACTGAACCTTCCTTTGTATCCTAAGGCAAAGGCTTAAGCTCACCGTCACTTTAACTCAATCCACCTTCATCATAAAACTGAGAAGACCTTTGACCGCCATACTATTTTACTTACTCTACCCTCGTCCTTTTGCATTGCTCCGACCCTCTACATCAAAAAAATATCTATGAACCTATTCTTGCTCGCTCGAATCTCACCATTAACCTAAGGCTTCAACCAAATTCATCATTTTGTCACCAAACCAAGTAGTCCTAATACAAAATAACTCTGTCCTCCCTCTTAACCTAGTACAAGATAACCTTAACATCATTCTAACCATGAAACCAAATAACCCCATCCGCCGTCTAACCCCAAAATAAAATAACCCATTTTCATTCATACTCTAATACAAACCCCACCACCTTCTCTCACAAACCCTAAAATGAAATAACCCCATCCTTCCTCCAACCATTATACAAAATCACTCCATCCTCATTCGAACCCCTCACATGAAACAACTCCAATCTCATTCTTGTACTAAAACAAATTAACCCCATCCCTCCCTCTATCTCAATAAGCAACACACCAAATTATTATTTTTAAACTTTTACTTTCATTTAACCCATTCCATGCAGTCATGACCATTCTACTTAGATGTGCATTCCTCAGTAGGCCGAGGCCATGTGTATCCAAATCATCAGGCTGATGGCTAATGTTGAAACTCACTTTTACTGAACCTTCCTTTGTATCCTAAGGCAAAGGCTTAAGCTCACCGTCACTTTAACTCAATCCACCTTCATCATAAACCTGAGGCCTTTGACCGCCATACTATTTTACTTACTCTACCCTCGTCCTTTTGCATTGCTCCGACCCTCTACATCAAAAAAATATCTATGAACCTATTCTTGCTCGCTCGAATCTCACCATTAACCTAAGACTTCAACCAAATTCATCTTTTAGTGAACCAAACCAAATAGTCCTAATACAAAATAACTCTGTCCTCCCTCTTAACCTAGTACAACATAACCTTAACATCATTCTAACCATGAAACCAAATAACCCCATCCGCCGTCTAACCCCAAAATAAAATAACCCATTTTCATTCATACTCTAATACAAACCCCACCACCTTCTCTCTCCAACCCTAAAATGAAATAACACCATCCTTCCTCCAACCATTATACAAAATCACTCCCCATCCTCATTCGAACCCCTCACATGAAACAACTCCAATCTCATTCTTGTACTAAAACAAATTAACCCCATCCCTCCCTCTATCCCAATAAGCAACACACCAAGTTATTATTTTTAAACTTTTACTTTCATTTAACCCATTCCATGCAGACATGACCATTCTACTTAGATGTGCATTCTTCAGTAGGCCGAGGCCATGTGTATCCAAATCATCAGGCTGATGGCTAATGTTGAAACTCACTTTTACTGAACCTACCTTTGTATCCTAAGGCAAAGGCTTAAGCTCACCGTCACTTTAACTCAATCCACCTTCATCATAAAACTGAGGCCTTTGACCGCCATACTATTTTACTTACTCTACCCTCGTCCTTTTGCATTGCTCCGACCCTCTACATCAAAAAAATATCTATGAACCTATTCTTGCTCGCTCGAATCTCACCATTAACCTAAGACTTCAACCAAATTCATCTTTTAGTGAACCAAACCAAATAGTCCTAATACAAAATAACTCTGTCCTCCCTCTTAACCTAGTACAACATAACCTTAACATCATTCTAACCATGAAACCAAATAACCCCATCCGCCGTCTAACCCCAAAATAAAATAACCCATTTTCATTCATACTCTAATACAAACCCCACGACCTTCTCTCTCCAACCCTAAAATGAAATAACACCATCCTTTCTCCAACCATTATACAAAATCACTCCCCATCCTCATTCGAACCCCTCACATGAAACAACTCCAATCTCATTCTTGTACTAAAACAAATTAACCCCATCCCTCCCTCTATCTCAATAAGCAACACACCAAATTATTATTTTTAAACTTTTACTTTCATTTAACCCATTCCATGCAGTCATGACCATTCTACTTAGATGTGCATTCCTCAGTAGGCCGAGGCCATGTGTATCCAAATCATCAGGCTGATGGCTAATGTTGAAACTCACTTTTACTGAACCTTCCTTTGTATCCTAAGGCAAAGGCTTAAGCTCACCGTCACTTTAACTCAATCCACCTTCATCATAAAACTGAGGCCTTTGACCGCCATACTATTTTACTTACTCTACCCTCGTCCTTTTGCATTGCTCCGACCCTCTACATCAAAAAAATATCTATGAACCTATTCTTGCTCGCTCGAATCTCACCATTAACCTAAGACTTCAACCAAATTCATCTTTTAGTGAACCAAACCAAATAGTCCTAATACAAAATAACTCTGTCCTCCCTCTTAACCTAGTACAACATAACCTTAACATCATTCTAACCATGAAACAAAATAACCCCATCCGCCGTCTAACCCCAAAATAAAATAACCCATTTTTATTCATACTCTAATACAAACCCCACCACCATCTCTCTCCAACCCTAAAATGAAATAACACCATCCTTCCTCCAACCATTATACAAAATCACTCCCCATCCTCATTCGAACCCCTCACATGAAACAACTCCAATCTCATTCTTGTACTAAAACAAATTAACCCCATCCCTCCCTCTATCCCAATAAGCAACACACCAAATTATTATTTTTAAACTTTTACTTTCATTTAACCCATTCCATGCAGACATGACCATTCTACTTAGATGTGCATTCTTCAGTAGGCCGAGGCCATGTGTATCCAAATCATCAGGCTGATGGCCAATGTTGAAATTCACTTTTTCTGATCCTTCCTAAGGCAAAGGCCTAAGCTCACAGTCACTTTAACACAATCCACCTCCATCATAAACCTGAGGCCTCGTTTACAAAGCTACTGTTACTCACTCTTCCTAGATCACATCTGCACTGAACACACTTTCACCGCCATACTTTTTTACTTACGCTACCTAAATTTACTTACTCTACCCTCGTCTTTTTGCCTTGCTCCGACCCTCTACATCAAAAGTCTAGCTCTGAACCTATTCTTGCTCGCTCGAATCTCACCATTAACCTAAGGCTTCAACCAAATTCATCTTTTTGTGACCCAACCAAGTAGTCCTAATACAAAATAACTCTGTCCTCCCTCTTAACCTAGTACAACATAACCTTAACAGCATTCTAACAATGAAACAAAATAACCCCATCCGCCGTCTAACCCCAAAATAAAATAACCCATTTTCATTCATACTCTAATACAAACCCCACCACCTTCTCTCTCCAACCCTAAAATGAAATAACCCCATCCTTCCTCCAACCATTATACAAAATCACTCCATCCTCATTCGAACCCCTCACATGAAACAACTCCAATCTCATTCTTGTACTAAAACAAATTAACCCCATCCCTCCCTCTATCTCAATAAGCAACACACCAAATTATTATTTTTAAACTTTTACTTTCATTTAACCCATTCCATGCAGTCATGACCATTCTACTTAGATGTGCATTCCTCAGTAGGCCGAGGCCATGTGTATCCAAATCATCAGGCTGATGGTTAATGTTGAAACTCACTTTTACTGAACCTTCCTTTGTATCCTAAGGCAAAGGCTTAAGCTCACCGTCACTTTAACTCAATCCACCTTCATCATAAAACTGAGACCTTTGACCGCCATACTATTTTACTTACTCTACCCTCGTCCTTTTGCATTGCTCCGACCCTCTACATCAAAAAAATATCTATGAACCTTTTCTTGCTCCCTCGAATCTCACCATTAACCTAAGACTTCAACCAAATTCATCTTTTAGTGAACCAAACCAAATAGTCCTAATACAAAATAACTCTGTCCTCCCTCTTAACCTAGTACAACATAACCTTAACATCATTCTAACCATGAAACCAAATAACCCCATCCGCCGTCTAACCCCAAAATAAAATAACCCATTTTCATTCATACTCTAATACAAACCCCACCACCTTCTCTCTCCAACCCTAAAATGAAATAACACCATCCTTCCTCCAACCATTATACAAAATCACTCCCCATCCTCATTCGAACCCCTCACATGAAACAACTCCAATCTCATTCTTGTACTAAAACAAATTAACCCCATCCCTCCCTCTATCTCAATAAGCAACACACCAAGTTATTATTTTTAAACTTTTACTTTCATTTAACCCATTCCATGCAGACATGACCATTCTACTTAGATGTGCATTCTTCAATAGGCCGAGGCCATGTGTATCCAAATCATCAGGCTGATGGCCAATGTTGAAATTCACTTTTTCTGAACCTTCCTAAGGCAAAGGCCTAAGCTCAGTCACTTTAACACAATCCACCTCCATCATAAACCTGAGGCCTCGTTTACAAAGCTACTGTTACTCACTCTTCCTAGATCACATCTGCACTGAACACACTTTCACCGCCATACTTTTTTACTTACGCTACCTAAATTTACTTACTCTACCCTCGTCTTTTTGCCTTGCTCCGACCCTCTACATCAAAAGTCTAGCTCTGAACCTATTCTTGCTCGCTCGAATCTCACCATTAACCTAAGGCTTCAACCAAATTCATCTTTTTGTGACCAAACCAAGTAGTCCTAATACAAAATAACTCTGTCCTCCCTCTTAACCTAGTACAACATAACCTTAACATCATTCTAACCATGAAACCAAATAACCCCATCCGCCGTCTAACCCCAAAATAAAATAACCCATTTTCATTCATACTCTAATACAAACCCCACCACCTTCTCTCACAAACCCTAAAATGAAATAAACCCATCCTTCCTCCAACCATTATACAAAATCACTCCATCCTCATTCGAACCCCTCACATGAAACAACTCCAATCTCATTCTTGTACTAAAACAAATTAACCCCATCCCTCCCTCTATCTCAATAAGCAACACACCAAATTATTATTTTTAAACTTTTACTTTCATTTAACCCATTCCATGCAGTCATGACCATTCTACTTAGATGTGCATTCCTCAGTAGGCCGAGGCCATGTGTATCCAAATCATCAGGCTGATGGCTAATGTTGAAACTCACTTTTACTGAACCTTCCTTTGTATCCTAAGGCAAAGGCTTAAGCTCACCGTCACTTTAACTCAATCCACCTTCATCATAAACCTGAGGCCTTTGACCGCCATACTATTTTACTTACTCTACCCTCGTCCTTTTGCATTGCTCCGACCCTCTACATCAAAAAAATATCTATGAACCTATTCTTGCTCGCTCGAATCTCACCATTAACCTAAGACTTCAACCAAATTCATCTTTTAGTGAACCAAACCAAATAGTCCTAATACAAAATAACTCTGTCCTCCCTCTTAACCTAGTACAACATAACCTTAACATCATTCTAACCATGAAACCAAATAACCCCATCCGCCGTCTAACCCCAAAATAAAATAACCCATTTTCATTCATACTCTAATACAAACCCCACCACCTTCTCTCTCCAACCCTAAAATGAAATAAAACCATCCTTCCTCCAACCATTATACAAAATCACTCCCCATCCTCATTCGAACCCCTCACATGAAACAACTCCAATCTCATTCTTGTACTAAAACAAATTAACCCCATCCCTCCCTCTATCCCAATAAGCAACACACCAAGTTATTATTTTTAAACTTTTACTTTCATTTAACCCATTCCATGCAGACATGACCATTCTACTTAGATGTGCATTCTTCAGTAGGCCGAGGCCATGTGTATCCAAATCATCAGGCTGATGGCCAATGTTGAAATTCACTTTTTCTGAACCTTCCCAAGGCAAAGGCCTAAGCTCACAGTCACTTTAACACAATCCACCTCCATCATAAACCTGAGGCCTCGTTTACAAAGCTACTGTTACTCACTCTTCCTAGATCACATCTGCACTGAACACACTTTCACCGCCATACTTTTTTACTTACGCTACCTAAATTTACTTACTCTACCCTCGTCTTTTTGCCTTGCTCCGACCCTCTACATCAAAAGTCTAGCTCTGAACCTATTCTTGCTCGCTCGAATCTCACCATTAACCTAAGGCTTCAACCAAATTCATCATTTTGTCACCAAACCAAGTAGTCCTAATACAAAATAACTCTGTCCTCCCTCTTAACCTAGTACAACATAACCTTAACATCATTCTAACCATGAAACCAAATAACCCCATCCGCCGTCTAACCCCAAAATAAAATAACCCATTTTCATTCATACTCTAATACAAACCCCACCACCTTCTCTCACAAACCCTAAAATGAAATAACCCCATCCTTCCTCCAACCATTATACAAAATCACTCCATCCTCATTCGAACCCCTCACATGAAACAACTCAAATCTCATTCTTGTACTAAAACAAATTAACCCCATCCCTCCCTCTATCTCAATAAGCAACACACCAAATTATTATTTTTAAACTTTTACTTTCATTTAACCCATTCCATGCAGTCATGACCATTCTACTTAGATGTGCATTCCTCAGTAGGCCGAGGCCATGTGTATCCAAATCATCAGGCTGATGGCTAATGTTGAAACTCACTTTTACTGAACCTTCCTTTGTATCCTAAGGCAAAGGCTTAAGCTCACCGTCACTTTAACTCAATCCACCTTCATCATAAACCTGAGGCCTTTGACCGCCATACTATTTTACTTACTCTACCCTCGTCCTTTTGCATTGCTCCGACCCTCTACATCAAAAAAATATCTATGAACCTATTCTTGCTCGCTCGAATCTCACCATTAACCTAAGACTTCAACCAAATTCATCTTTTAGTGAACCAAACCAAATAGTCCTAATACAAAATAACTCTGTCCTCCCTCTTAACCTAGTACAACATAACCTTAACATCATTCTAACCATGAAACCAAATAACCCCATCCGCCGTCTAACCCCAAAATAAAATAACCCATTTTCATTCATACTCTAATACAAACCCCACCACCTTCTCTCTCCAACCCTAAAATGAAATAACACCATCCTTCCTCCAACCATTATACAAAATCACTCCCCATCCTCATTCGAACCCCTCACATGAAACAACTCCAATCTCATTCTTGTCCTAAAACAAATTAACCCCATCCCTCCCTCTATCCCAATAAGCAACACACCAAGTTATTATTTTTAAACTTTTACTTTCATTTAACCCATTCCATGCAGACATGACCATTCTACTTAGATGTGCATTCTTCAGTAGGCCGAGGCCATGTGTATCCAAATCATCAGGCTGATGGCTAATGTTGAAACTCACTTTTACTGAACCTACCTTTGTATCCTAAGGCAAAGGCTTAAGCTCACCGTCACTTTAACTCAATCCACCTTCATCATAAAACTGAGGCCTTTGACCGCCATACTATTTTACTTACTCTACCCTCGTCCTTTTGCATTGCTCCGACCCTCTACATCAAAAAAATATCTATGAACCTATTCTTGCTCGCTCGAATCTCACCATTAACCTAAGACTTCAACCAAATTCATCTTTTAGTGAACCAAACCAAATAGTCCTAATACAAAATAACTCTGTCCTCCCTCTTAACCTAGTACAACATAACCTTAACATCATTCTAACCATGAAACCAAATAACCCCATCCGCCGTCTAACCCCAAAATAAAATAACCCATTTTCATTCATACTCTAATACAAACCCCACGACCTTCTCTCTCCAACCCTAAAATGAAATAACACCATCCTTTCTCCAACCATTATACAAAATCACTCCCCATCCTCATTCGAACCCCTCACATGAAACAACTCCAATCTCATTCTTGTACTAAAACAAATTAACCCCATCCCTCCCTCTATCTCAATAAGCAACACACCAAATTATTATTTTTAAACTTTTACTTTCATTTAACCCATTCCATGCAGTCATGACCATTCTACTTAGATGTGCATTCCTCAGTAGGCCGAGGCCATGTGTATCCAAATCATCAGGCTGATGGCTAATGTTGAAACTCACTTTTACTGAACCTTCCTTTGTATCCTAAGGCAAAGGCTTAAGCTCACCGTCACTTTAACTCAATCCACCTTCATCATAAAACTGAGGCCTTTGACCGCCATACTATTTTACTTACTCTACCCTCGTCCTTTTGCATTGCTCCGACCCTCTACATCAAAAAAATATCTATGAACCTATTCTTGCTCGCTCGAATCTCACCATTAACCTAAGACTTCAACCAAATTCATCTTTTAGTGAACCAAACCAAATAGTCCTAATACAAAATAACTCTGTCCTCCCTCTTAACCTAGTACAACATAACCTTAACATCATTCTAACCATGAAACAAAATAACCCCATCCGCCGTCTAACCCCAAAATAAAATAACCCATTTTTATTCATACTCTAATACAAACCCCACCACCATCTCTCTCCAACCCTAAAATGAAATAACACCATCCTTCCTCCAACCATTATACAAAATCACTCCCCATCCTCATTCGAACCCCTCACATGAAACAACTCCAATCTCATTCTTGTACTAAAACAAATTAACCCCATCCCTCCCTCTATCCCAATAAGCAACACACCAAATTATTATTTTTAAACTTTTACTTTCATTTAACCCATTCCATGCAGACATGACCATTCTACTTAGATGTGCATTCTTCAGTAGGCCGAGGCCATGTGTATCCAAATCATCAGGCTGATGGCCAATCTTGAAATTCACTTTTTCTGATCCTTCCTAAGGCAAAGGCCTAAGCTCACAGTCACTTTAACACAATCCACCTCCATCATAAACCTGAGGCCTCGTTTACAAAGCTACTGTTACTCACTCTTCCTAGATCACATCTGCACTGAACACACTTTCACCGCCATACTTTTTTACTTACGCTACCTAAATTTACTTACTCTACCCTCGTCTTTTTGCCTTGCTCCGACCCTCTACATCAAAAGTCTAGCTCTGAACCTATTCTTGCTCGCTCGAATCTCACCATTAACCTAAGGCTTCAACCAAATTCATCTTTTTGTGACCCAACCAAGTGTAACCGGTGGATGATGATACCACTGTCACCAACAGACAAAGGGACTCTGCGTTGTTTCGTTGTGTGGCTTTTATTCTGATAACAGAAATAATATAGCTGTTTTAGTGTTGGGCAGCCCGTGCATCACTCTCTCCTCCTCATACAGACCGAAGTCAAAAGGGCCGGAGGCAGGGGCTTAACAAATATAACAATACCACGTAATGTGTATGTAGAAAAAGCAGCACAGGAACAGCAGCTCATGAATGATATATCACAGCTTCTTTACAGACTAGACACTAGCATATAGCAACAACGTCGCCCTACGGTGCTACACAGTGCTAGCATAACCGTAACGCTTATGAAAATATCTCTAACTTGAATAACTTAATACATGAAATAGTCATACCTGATAACAGAAATAATATAGCTGTTTTAGTGTTGGGCAGCCCGTGCATCACTCTCTCCTCATAGGAAAAGAATATAAAACCAATTAGCTCAGCCGACTGGTATACTGCATAGGCCATGCTGCACGATGCTAGCAATATGTGCAGCAGTATAACTCACTCTAACATTGACCATCAGCAAAATACAATACAATACAAGTGTTGATTATGAGCCCAGGAATATATATATACTTATGTTGAGATATTTATGAACTAAGAAAATTAAGATTAATAAGGATTAACCCTGAGGCACTCAGAGATACCTACCTCCTCATACAGACCGAAGTCAAAAGGGAGGAGGCAGGGGAAGAGGAGGAGAAGGGAAGGGGAGGTCCTAATTTAAACTGCCCAGCACCAATACGAGCCACCTTATAGAGAGGAATTTTGTGTAATTATAACATTAAAACCATATATAGCTTTTTTAACTTGGTTACACTCACCCCCCTAGAATTACACAAAATTTAGAACCATTTGGGGAACAATAATAAACATGGAAAGTCAAACAAGCAGATGCAAAAAAATAAATAAATAAAAAAAATAAACAAGAAAAACATCCAAACCAGCCAGCACCATACCCACTGAAAAACTGGTATGTTCAACAGCTTAGAAGCTACCTAGTTAAAGGTTATGAAGAGACAGAGAATGATCAGCTCTCTAGTCAGTCCACAAATACACAAGGTGCCTTTTACACCCATACAACAGCTGACTATACATGGAACTTAGAAAGAAAAGTGCATACTCTGTAATCAGCTTAGACCTGAATAACTTTAGGGATAGGTACAGCTACACCAAATATAGCTTCCAGCTGGACCATCGACTCTATCAACCTGCGGACTGGCTTTATAGCTCTGCCAAATCTAGAAGTGAGATGGTCATGGCTTTGATCGGAACAATCTGTTGCTCTGGATAGTCTAGGGCTTGGGCTGGACAAATGGGAAATGTTGTCATGAGGGAGCTCTTCAGTAAGAATGCCCATCCGCGATTCACTGTGGCTCTGAATGTCAAATTCTTCCTCTGCCAGACCAGCGGCTCTGCTCGGTTCTGTAGAGTGCTCCTGAACCCAAGAGAGTGTCCAGCTGTCATCTAGGCTATCAACTGTGGACAAGGCCCTGGCCATGGAAGGTGAAGCTGTTGCATTGGGAAACACTGAATCGTAATCCCGTTCAGAACCCCCTGTACATAGAGATCGGCTTTCCACACTATCATTGACAAAACCAGAGACTTCACTCTGTGTCTTGTCCATGGGAAGAAAGTTGACTGGAAGAAGGAGATTTCTGTGCAGCACTCGTTCGTTTCCATCCCGACCCCGAACTTTGTAAATGTGTAGCGATGGCTTGGAAGACACAATTGTGTAGATACATGGCTCCCACTTGTCAGCAAGCTTGCGTTTCCCTTTGCACCCTTTGTTAGCTACTAGGACTTGGTCACCAACTGACAGAGAGAGACCTTTGACCTTCTTGTTGTATTGCTGGGCCTGGTGATCCTGTTTTGCAGCTGAATTTTTCTGTGCTAACAGCATGGCTGATTGAAGGTCACTCACCAGCGATTTGACATATGTGTGATAATCACAGACCCTCTCATCCTGAAGCACATTCCTAAACATCAGGTCGACAGGAAGTCTCGGCACCCTGCCAAACATCAAATAAAAGGGAGCAAAGCCAGAGGTCTCATGTACAGTACAGTTGTACACAAATGTTAATGTTTGAATCATCTGGGGCCACTTCTGCTTTGATTTTGGGGGCAAGGACCTTAACATGTTCCCCAGCGTCCTATTAAACCTCTCTGTGCCTCCATTACCCATAGGGTGGTAAGGAGAGGTCCTGGATTTCACAACGCCAGCCAACTCCAGAAGCTCAGCGATGAGCTCACTTTCGAAATTTGCTCCCTGGTCAGAATGGATACGTGCTGGGAATCCATATACACAGAAGAAGTTGTCCCAGAGCTTTTTTGCTACCTTCTTAGCTGTTTGATCTTGACAGGGAAAAGCATGTGCTAACTTAGTGAAGTGGTCTGTTAGTACCAAAACATCTACTGATTTGTTGTTGTTGTCTTCAGCCGACCAAAAATCTATACAGACCAGGTCCAGTGGAGCAGTAGTTTTAATGCTCTCCAGTGGGGCTCTAGCTGAAGGTTCTGGAGTCTTGCCGAAAACACACCTCTGACAGGACTTGACATAGTTCCTAATGTCTTTCTCCATGTTACACCAGAAAAAACGCTGTCGGGCAAGAGAAAGTGTACGTGGCTGACCCTGGTGTCCAGCCAGATCATGAATACCAGTCAGGGCATCCTTTTTCAGCGACTCAGGCAAAACAAACTGAAATCTCTTGTGCTTGGTCGCTGGATCTTTGGAAACTCTGTACAGAATGCCATTTATCAGTGTCAGCTTCTCCCAATGTTTTAGTACTTGTAAAGACTCTGGTGTTTCATTGAAGCGCTCACGTCTGGTTGGCCTACGCTTCCTTTCAACATAGAACAGTGCTCTTGCTATTGAAGTGTCTTGTAGTTGATGTGACCTCAGTTCCTCAATGGACCATGTTGGGAAAGTGTCTTGGCTACTAGGAATCAGTTCCTCTACATGGTCAACCATGGAAGCAGCTCTCTGCCTAGGCCCATCATCCCAAGAGTCATGAGATGTGAGGAGACAAGAGACATCATCCTTCGACATAGACACTGACTGCGGATCACAGGCAGGAAGGGTAGCCATCATTTGTGGCTGACATGACAGACGAAAAACTTCCTGAACACATTCGTCCTCCACTTTGCTTGTCTGCTCCACTAGTGCACTGTAAGATTCTGACAAGAGTCTCTCACTTATAGGCTTCACAAAAGGGTCTCGGCTCAGGGCATCAGCCACAATATTCTGTTTACCTGGAACATGCTTGATTTCAAAACTGTATGGAGCGAGTTTGGAAATCCACCGCTGCTCACATGCATCTAACTTTGGTTTGGTCATGATGTAAGTGAGAGGATTGTTGTCTGTCCAAACTGTGAATCTGTGACCTTTGAGCCAGTGACTAAACTTGTCACACACAGACCACTTAAGTGCCAAGAACTCAAGCCTATGCGCTGGATAATTGGCCTGACTTCTACTAAGAGATTTGCTAGCAAAGGCTATTGGCCTAGCTCTGTCTTCTCCATCTGGGACTTGTGATAAAACCGCACCAAGGCCATCAAGAGATGCATCAGTGGAAAGGAGAAAAGGCTTTTCAAAATTGGGGTGGGCCAGTACTACACTGTCTATAAGTGCTTTCTTCAGTCCCCCAAACGCTGCCTCACAAGCTGGTGTCCAATCCTCAGGTTTAAGCTCACGGAAGGTGCCAGGTCTCTTGCAGCCTCTGTCGCCTCTAACTTTCCGCTTTTGGCCAGCAGTTAGGGCAAACAAAGGTTTTGCAATAGATGAACAGCCAGGAATGAAATTCTGGTAGTACAACACCATTCCTAAAAAGGATCTGATCCGTTTCTGAGATGGGGTGATGCTGTCCTCCATCATTAGATCTCTAGTTGTGAAGTCAGAGATGACCTTCACTTTCTCTTGGTCAGCAGACACCCCTTCGCTGTTAATGATATGGCCAAGAAATCGCACAGACTGGCGCAGAAAATGACATTTCTTTGGAGAGAGCTTCAGGTTGTTTGCTCTAAGCCTACTCAGTACCACTTCAAGGCGTTTCAGTGCCTCCTCCTCTGAAGGTGCCATCAAAAGCAAGTCGTCCAAGTAGCACAAAATAGTAGAAAAATTCAGGTCCCCAAAGATGGAGAGCATCATTCTCATAAATGAAGCCGGGCTATTCGAAAGCCCTTGTGGGAGGCGATTGTACTCGTATAATCCTAAGGGCGTGGTAAAAGCGGTGTATTTCCTATCAGCCTCATGAAGAGGGATGTTGTAGAATCCTGATGTTAAATCCATGGTGCTGAAATATGTGTTTCCACCCAGTGCAGCAAGACAGTCTTCTTGATGTGGCAAGGGATGAGCATCTTTAACAGTTTTGGCATTGAGCCAACGAAAATCAGTGCAGATTCGTAGATCCCCATTCTTCTTCCAGACCATGACGAGTGGCGAGGCATATTCACTCACTGATTTGCTAATGATGTTTTTCTCCTCCATCTCACTCAGAACTTCCCTCAACTTGTGGTAGTGAGCAGGTGGAACCCTGCGGTATGGAAGCCTAAAGGGGCGTTCATCAGCCAGATGAATCCGATGTACAAAATCTTTCACCTCACCACAGTCCAGCTTGCCTTTAGAAAACACATCTTGGAATCTCACCAACAGCTCAGCCAGCTTAGCTTTCCATTTTTCTGAAACTTCACATGCATCAATGTCGATATCACCCAATCCACAATCTTTAAGCAGCTGCTTAGTGTCAGGTGATGACATCACTCTTGGAGATACAAGGTTACAATTGTCAGATTGACTTTGAGATAAGCCTTGAGTGACAGGTAGGTCTTCAACAGCAAGACAGTGGGATACGTCGGCTAGCTTGGTGTTGCGCCTCAGTGTAACAGGGCACAGGGATGCATTCATAACTCTCAGCGGCACCCAGCGATCTCCCCACATCGGTGTTATGATTCTTCCAACCAGAACATTCCTGGGACCTGCTCTAGAAGATGTAGGCTCAACTATGACAGTGGCTCCTGGTGAAACAGTAACATTGTTTGGAAGCTTTCCCCACACCAGATGCTCCTTTTGTGGGAGGAGAGTAACTGCTTGTCGTAGTTTTACTGTACCAACTTTGCTTGCCGTCTCTAGGCCTGTCCCCCGTGAAACACAGCTCAGTAACTCAAGCAGCTGCTCACATTCTGGATCTCTGGTTCTGGACGATATCAGTTGCCAGTACTTCTCATCAGACTTCATTGTTTGTATAACTGGTTTGATCACATTTGTACCAATGATGAACTCATCACGCTGGCCGGGAATGACAAGAGCTGGCACAATGAACCTGGCCTGACACACTTCAATGTTCAATTCATATATGCACTTTGGATGAGTAGTTAAACCCCCACAGCCAATGAGCACAATGTTACTGGGTGCTGGCTGTGAGCGAGGAAGAACGCCGGCATTTTTCAGTTTCCGTTCACCCTCTTCACTAATTGTACATGACATAGAACCTGAATCGAGCAGTCCTTTTAATGTAACTTGGCTACTGACTATCACTGGGGTATAGAACAGGTCACTGGCTCCTTCAAGTTTCTGTGAGCCCACAAAAATCGCAGTCTTCTCTGCTGGTAAGAATGCACAGCTGTTAACATAAACTGCCTCAAAGTCTGACTCAATGAGGGTAGCATCAACACTGCCCATGTTTCCCCTCTCACCACATGGGCTAGCTAGTTTAAAGGACTGCTAGAGGTCTGCACATTGCTCACTTGTGGTTTGGCAGTGTTTGGACATTCACTCTTGAAATGGCCAGGCTTTAGGCAGTGGCGACACAGCCGATGAAGTTTACAGTGATCATATGTGGAGTGTTCTTGTTTCCCACACACTCTGCACGTCTGCCGTGTTTGTCCCTGGGAGCTATAGGCTTGCTTGTGCTGCTCTTGACATGGAGAGAGTGACGTTGTGCAAAGGGAAAGGACTTTGTCAAGCATACTGACCACCTCTTTAAAGCTAGGCTCAGCTGCTGTAGGGTTAGAAGATGGGGTTGATTGTATAGGTGAAGCACTGCTGTGCTGCAGATGACTAGGGGCTTGGACTGGTTGGTGAGACTCATCCTTTTTGATAACAGCTTGGGTGATGGGTGCAAAACCCATCCTGCGTGTTGTTACTGTTGCCTGTGGAGCATGCACTGTACCTTTTCTCATATCTCTCTGGTGGGCATCCAGTTTCTCTTGTACCTCAGCTGCAGTCCATTTTTCAGCGGACTTGAAAGAAAAAGACAAAGCGAGACCAGGATCTGGGCAGTGAGAGATAAACATCATGACAACTTCAGCACTTGGGTCCTCCACACTTTTACCTCGTCTCCTTAAACACTCATCTGCTACATCTATGGCTTTGTTGAGACGAATCCAATAATCCATAACACCCTCACCAACCATAGGAACAGTGTTATAGAAATCTCTCATTGGCATATTGGAGTATGTTAGCTCACTGAAATGCCTCTTCAGAATGTCGAACACAGAAGTAGGACTGCAGGAGCTTAGCTGTGAGTTGCTGCGCAGAGAAACTTTCACCATATCTCTTGCTTTACCTGTCAGTCTGCTGATAATGAAACTACCAATTTTTTCTTCTTCAAGGTTTACACGGTGGAGATAACTCATCATCATATCCTCCCACTCATGGACTGTAATGCTGTCTGTGCCATCCCCTCGAAAGAAGGGTGGAGGTTTAACATCTGACTGGACGGTTATGTTTAGTTTTGAAGCATCAATGGCAGACTGTGACTGATGGCTGTGATACTGCACTTGGGAATTGCTTTGCTGGTGTATGGTGTGGATACTGGCAGTAATGTTTTCACTTATCTGTTTAGCTAGATTAGCCATGACCTCACTTAAAACTTCAGTGCTAACCACTTGAGGTTGGGTCTGTGGAACTTCATGAGCAACAGGGGTAGAAACTGCTGCTGGGCCTCTATGACAGTCTAACACAAACTGATTAACTGTGTCATCCTGATTTACTATAAAGGTAGGTGCTACTGCTCTGCCCCTCCCATAACCTGGAACTGGCTGACCCCTCCCAAACGTAAATCTCGTATCATGTGAAACAGGACTGTCACTACTTGCACCATCAAACTGTGACATACTGAACTCTTATTAAACCAATGTGCAAGATGATACACAAAAAGCTATCAACATATGATTGTCTTCACCACTGTAAACAGATGTAGCCTGCTCTGAAACATTGCTTAGTGAATAACCAAGCTATTGATATTAAGAGAACGTCAGATTCTGGTCACTTTAAGAAAAAAACAACAACACATCACTATATAAATTCTAACTTTCACAAAGTGCTGTTTATACTAATATAAATATAAAACGTGGCTACTCGAATTAACTGCCCTGTTAACACGGAGCATAGGAGAGAGTGTCCGTCACCAGTGCAGATTCACGGGTGCACACGCTCACACACACAGCGCGCGAGCCGGGAGGGGAGGGGGTACGTTGTCTCCGTAGCGGGCGGGGGAAGGAGGCGCGAGGCGAGCGGGAGGAGAAACCCACGGTGACCAAACGAGCGATGGTCTCAGAATCCAGGACGGTCACGGCACCAAGTGTAACCGGTGGATGATGATACCACTGTCACCAACAGACAAAGGGACTCTGCGTTGTTTCGTTGTGTGGCTTTTATTCTGATAACAGAAATAATATAGCTGTTTTAGTGTTGGGCAGCCCGTGCATCACTCTCTCCTCCTCATACAGACCGAAGTCAAAAGGGCCGGAGGCAGGGGCTTAACAAATATAACAATACCACGTAATGTGTATGTAGAAAAAGCAGCACAGGAACAGCAGCTCATGAATGATATATCACAGCTTCTTTACAGACTAGACACTAGCATATAGCAACAACGTCGCCCTACGGTGCTACACAGTGCTAGCATAACCGTAACGCTTATGAAAATATCTCTAACTTGAATAACTTAATACATGAAATAGTCATACCTGATAACAGAAATAATATAGCTGTTTTAGTGTTGGGCAGCCCGTGCATCACTCTCTCCTCATAGGAAAAGAATATAAAACCAATTAGCTCAGCCGACTGGTATACTGCATAGGCCATGCTGCACGATGCTAACAATATGTGCAGCAGTATAACTCACTCTAACATTGACCATCAGCAAAATACAATACAATACAAGTGTTGATTATGAGCCCAGGAATATATATATACTTATGTTGAGATATTTATGAACTAAGAAAATTAAGATTAATAAGGATTAACCCTGAGGCACTCAGAGATACCTACCTCCTCATACAGACCGAAGTCAAAAGGGAGGAGGCAGGGGAAGAGGAGGAGAAGGGAAGGGGAGGTCCTAATTTAAACTGCCCAGCACCAATACGAGCCACCTTATAGAGAGGAATTTTGTGTAATTATAACATTAAAACCATATATAGCTTTTTTAACTTGGTTACACAAGTAGTCCTAATACAAAATAACTCTGTCCTCCCTCTTAACCTAGTACAACATAACCTTAACAGCATTCTAACAATGAAACAAAATAACCCCATCCGCCGTCTAACCCCAAAATAAAATAACCCATTTTCATTCATACTCTAATACAAACCCCACCACCTTCTCTCTCCAACCCTAAAATGAAATAACCCCATCCTTCCTCCAACCATTATACAAAATCACTCCATCCTCATTCGAACCCCTCACATGAAACAACTCCAATCTCATTCTTGTACTAAAACAAATTAACCCCATCCCTCCCTCTATCTCAATAAGCAACACACCAAATTATTATTTTTAAACTTTTACTTTCATTTAACCCATTCCATGCAGTCATGACCATTCTACTTAGATGTGCATTCCTCAGTAGGCCGAGGCCATGTGTATCCAAATCATCAGGCTGATGGCTAATGTTGAAACTCACTTTTACTGAACCTTCCTTTGTACCCTAAGGCAAAGGCTTAAGCTCACCGTCACTTTAACTCAATCCACCTTCATCATAAAACTGAGACCTTTGACCGCCATACTATTTTACTTACTCTACCCTCGTCCTTTTGCATTGCTCCGACCCTCTACATCAAAAAAATATCTATGAACCTTTTCTTGCTCCCTCGAATCTCACCATTAACCTAAGACTTCAACCAAATTCATCTTTTAGTGAACCAAACCAAATAGTCCTAATACAAAATAACTCTGTCCTCCCTCTTAACCTAGTACAACATAACCTTAACATCATTCTAACCATGAAACCAAATAACCCCATCCGCCGTCTAACCCCAAAATAAAATAACCCATTTTCATTCATACTCTAATACAAACCCCACCACCTTCTCTCTCCAACCCTAAAATGAAATAACACCATCCTTCCTCCAACCATTATACAAAATCACTCCCCATCCTCATTCGAACCCCTCACATGAAACAACTCCAATCTCATTCTTGTACTAAAACAAATTAACCCCATCCCTCCCTCTATCCCAATAAGCAACACACCAAGTTATTATTTTTAAACTTTTACTTTCATTTAACCCATTCCATGCAGACATGACCATTCTACTTAGATGTGCATTCTTCAGTAGGCCGAGGCCATGTGTATCCAAATCATCAGGCTGATGGCCAATGTTGAAATTCACTTTTTCTGAACCTTCCTAAGGCAAAGGCCTAAGCTCACAGTCACTTTAACACAATCCACCTCCATCATAAACCTGAGGCCTCGTTTACAAAGCTACTGTTACTCACTCTTCCTAGATCACATCTGCACTGAACACACTTTCACCGCCATACTTTTTTACTTACGCTACCTAAATTTACTTACTCTACCCTCGTCTTTTTGCCTTGCTCCGACCCTCTACATCAAAAGTCTAGCTCTGAACCTATTCTTGCTCGCTCGAATCTCACCATTAACCTAAGGCTTCAACCAAATTCATCTTTTTGTGACCAAACCAAGTAGTCCTAATACAAAATAACTCTGTCCTCCCTCTTAACCTAGTACAACATAACCTTAACATCATTCTAACCATGAAACCAAATAACCCCATCCGCCGTCTAACCCCAAAATAAAATAACCCATTTTCATTCATACTCTAATACAAACCCCACCACCTTCTCTCACAAACCCTAAAATGAAATAACCCCATCCTTCCTCCAACCATTATACAAAATCACTCCATCCTCATTCGAACCCCTCACATGAAACAACTCAAATCTCATTCTTGTACTAAAACAAATTAACCCCATCCCTCCCTCTATCTCAATAAGCAACACACCAAATTATTATTTTTAAACTTTTACTTTCATTTAACCCATTCCATGCAGTCATGACCATTCTACTTAGATGTGCATTCCTCAGTAGGCCGAGGCCATGTGTATCCAAATCATCAGGCTGATGGCTAATGTTGAAACTCACTTTTACTGAACCTTCCTTTGTATCCTAAGGCAAAGGCTTAAGCTCACCGTCACTTTAACTCAATCCACCTTCATCATAAAACTGAGAAGACCTTTGACCGCCATACTATTTTACTTACTCTACCCTCGTCCTTTTGCATTGCTCCGACCCTCTACATCAAAAAAATATCTATGAACCTATTCTTGCTCGCTCGAATCTCACCATTAACCTAAGGCTTCAACCAAATTCATCATTTTGTCACCAAACCAAGTAGTCCTAATACAAAATAACTCTGTCCTCCCTCTTAACCTAGTACAACATAACCTTAACATCATTCTAACCATGAAACCAAATAACCCCATCCGCCGTCTAACCCCAAAATAAAATAACCCATTTTCATTCATACTCTAATACAAACCCCACCACCTTCTCTCTCCAACCCTAAAATGAAATAACACCATCCTTTCTCCAACCATTATACAAAATCACTCCCCATCCTCATTCGAACCCCTCACATGAAACAACTCCAATCTCATTCTTGTACTAAAACAAATTAACCCCATCCCTCCCTCTATCTCAATAAGCAACACACCAAATTATTATTTTTAAACTTTCTTTCATTTAACCCATTCCATGCAGTCATGACCATTCTACTTAGATGTGCATTCCTCAGTAGGCCGAGGCCATGTGTATCCAAATCATCAGGCTGATGGCTAATGTTGAAACTCACTTTTACTGAACCTTCCTTTGTATCCTAAGGCAAAGGCTTAAGCTCACCGTCACTTTAACTCAATCCACCTTCATCATAAAACTGAGGCCTTTGACCGCCATACTATTTTACTTACTCTACCCTCGTCCTTTTGCATTGCTCCGACCCTCTACATCAAAAAAATATCTATGAACCTATTCTTGCTCGCTCGAATCTCACCATTAACCTAAGACTTCAACCAAATTCATCTTTTAGTGAACCAAACCAAATAGTCCTAATACAAAATAACTCTGTCCTCCCTCTTAACCTAGTACAACATAACCTTAACATCATTCTAACCATGAAACAAAATAACCCCATCCGCCGTCTAACCCCAAAATAAAATAACCCATTTTTATTCATACTCTAATACAAACCCCACCACCATCTCTCTCCAACCCTAAAATGAAATAACACCATCCTTCCTCCAACCATTATACAAAATCACTCCCCATCCTCATTCGAACCCCTCACATGAAACAACTCCAATCTCATTCTTGTACTAAAACAAATTAACCCCATCCCTCCCTCTATCCCAATAAGCAACACACCAAATTATTATTTTTAAACTTTTACTTTCATTTAACCCATTCCATGCAGACATGACCATTCTACTTAGATGTGCATTCTTCAGTAGGCCGAGGCCATGTGTATCCAAATCATCAGGCTGATGGCCAATGTTGAAATTCACTTTTTCTGATCCTTCCTAAGGCAAAGGCCTAAGCTCACAGTCACTTTAACACAATCCACCTCCATCATAAACCTGAGGCCTCGTTTACAAAGCTACTGTTACTCACTCTTCCTAGATCACATCTGCACTGAACACACTTTCACCGCCATACTTTTTTACTTACGCTACCTAAATTTACTTACTCTACCCTCGTCTTTTTGCCTTGCTCCGACCCTCTACATCAAAAGTCTAGCTCTGAACCTATTCTTGCTCGCTCGAATCTCACCATTAACCTAAGGCTTCAACCAAATTCATCTTTTTGTGACCCAACCAAATAGTCCTAATACAAAATAACTCTGTCCTCCCTCTTAACCTAGTACAACATAACCTTAACATCATTCTAACCATGAAACAAAATAACCCCATCCGCCGTCTAACCCCAAAATAAAATAACCCATTTTTATTCATACTCTAATACAAACCCCACCACCATCTCTCTCCAACCCTAAAATGAAATAACACCATCCTTCCTCCAACCATTATACAAAATCACTCCCCATCCTCATTCGAACCCCTCACATGAAACAACTCCAATCTCATTCTTGTACTAAAACAAATTAACCCCATCCCTCCCTCTATCCCAATAAGCAACACACCAAATTATTATTTTTAAACTTTTACTTTCATTTAACCCATTCCATGCAGACATGACCATTCTACTTAGATGTGCATTCTTCAGTAGGCCGAGGCCATGTGTATCCAAATCATCAGGCTGATGGCCAATGTTGAAATTCACTTTTTCTGATCCTTCCTAAGGCAAAGGCCTAAGCTCACAGTCACTTTAACACAATCCACCTCCATCATAAACCTGAGGCCTCGTTTACAAAGCTACTGTTACTCACTCTTCCTAGATCACATCTGCACTGAACACACTTTCACCGCCATACTTTTTTACTTACGCTACCTAAATTTACTTACTCTACCCTCGTCTTTTTGCCTTGCTCCGACCCTCTACATCAAAAGTCTAGCTCTGAACCTATTCTTGCTCGCTCGAATCTCACCATTAACCTAAGGCTTCAACCAAATTCATCTTTTTGTGACGCAACCAAGTAGTCCTAATACAAAATAACTCTGTCCTCCCTCTTAACCTAGTACAACATAACCTTAACAGCATTCTAACAATGAAACAAAATAACCCCATCCGCCGTCTAACCCCAAAATAAAATAACCCATTTTCATTCATACTCTAATACAAACCCCACCACCTTCTCTCTCCAACCCTAAAATGAAATAACCCCATCCTTCCTCCAACCATTATACAAAATCACTCCATCCTCATTCGAACCCCTCACATGAAACAACTCCAATCTCATTCTTGTACTAAAACAAATTAACCCCATCCCTCCCTCTATCTCAATAAGCAACACACCAAATTATTATTTTTAAACTTTTACTTTCATTTAACCCATTCCATGCAGTCATGACCATTCTACTTAGATGTGCATTCCTCAGTAGGCCGAGGCCATGTGTATCCAAATCATCAGGCTGATGGCTAATGTTGAAACTCACTTTTACTGAACCTTCCTTTGTACCCTAAGGCAAAGGCTTAAGCTCACCGTCACTTTAACTCAATCCACCTTCATCATAAAACTGAGACCTTTGACCGCCATACTATTTTACTTACTCTACCCTCGTCCTTTTGCATTGCTCCGACCCTCTACATCAAAAAAATATCTATGAACCTTTTCTTGCTCCCTCGAATCTCACCATTAACCTAAGACTTCAACCAAATTCATCTTTTAGTGAACCAAACCAAATAGTCCTAATACAAAATAACTCTGTCCTCCCTCTTAACCTAGTACAACATAACCTTAACATCATTCTAACCATGAAACCAAATAACCCCATCCGCCGTCTAACCCCAAAATAAAATAACCCATTTTCATTCATACTCTAATACAAACCCCACCACCTTCTCTCTCCAACCCTAAAATGAAATAACACCATCCTTCCTCCAACCATTATACAAAATCACTCCCCATCCTCATTCGAACCCCTCACATGAAACAACTCCAATCTCATTCTTGTACTAAAACAAATTAACCCCATCCCTCCCTCTATCTCAATAAGCAACACACCAAGTTATTATTTTTAAACTTTTACTTTCATTTAACCCATTCCATGCAGACATGACCATTCTACTTAGATGTGCATTCTTCAGTAGGCCGAGGCCATGTGTATCCAAATCATCAGGCTGATGGCCAATGTTGAAATTCACTTTTTCTGAACCTTCCTAAGGCAAAGGCCTAAGCTCACAGTCACTTTAACACAATCCACCTCCATCATAAACCTGAGGCCTCGTTTACAAAGCTACTGTTACTCACTCTTCCTAGATCACATCTGCACTGAACACACTTTCACCGCCATACTTTTTTACTTACGCTACCTAAATTTACTTACTCTACCCTCGTCTTTTTGCCTTGCTCCGACCCTCTACATCAAAAGTCTAGCTCTGAACCTATTCTTGCTCGCTCGAATCTCACCATTAACCTAAGGCTTCAACCAAATTCATCATTTTGTCACCAAACCAAGTAGTCCTAATACAAAATAACTCTGTCCTCCCTCTTAACCTAGTACAACATAACCTTAACATCATTCTAACCATGAAACCAAATAACCCCATCCGCCGTCTAACCCCAAAATAAAATAACCCATTTTCATTCATACTCTAATACAAACCCCACCACCTTCTCTCACAAACCCTAAAATGAAATAACCCCATCCTTCCTCCAACCATTATACAAAATCACTCCATCCTCATTCGAACCCCTCACATGAAACAACTCAAATCTCATTCTTGTACTAAAACAAATTAACCCCATCCCTCCCTCTATCTCAATAAGCAACACACCAAATTATTATTTTTAAACTTTTACTTTCATTTAACCCATTCCATGCAGTCATGACCATTCTACTTAGATGTGCATTCCTCAGTAGGCCGAGGCCATGTGTATCCAAATCATCAGGCTGATGGCTAATGTTGAAACTCACTTTTACTGAACCTTCCTTTGTATCCTAAGGCAAAGGCTTAAGCTCACCGTCACTTTAACTCAATCCACCTTCATCATAAACCTGAGGCCTTTGACCGCCATACTATTTTACTTACTCTACCCTCGTCCTTTTGCATTGCTCCGACCCTCTACATCAAAAAAATATCTATGAACCTATTCTTGCTCGCTCGAATCTCACCATTAACCTAAGACTTCAACCAAATTCATCATTTTGTCACCAAACCAAGTAGTCCTAATACAAAATAACTCTGTCCTCCCTCTTAACCTAGTACAACATAACCTTAACATCATTCTAACCATGAAACCAAATAACCCCATCCGCCGTCTAACCCCAAAATAAAATAACCCATTTTCATTCATACTCTAATACAAACCCCACCACCTTCTCTCACAAACCCTAAAATGAAATAACCCCATCCTTCCTCCAACCATTATACAAAATCACTCCATCCTCATTCGAACCCCTCACATGAAACAACTCAAATCTCATTCTTGTACTAAAACAAATTAACCCCATCCCTCCCTCTATCTCAATAAGCAACACACCAAATTATTATTTTTAAACTTTTACTTTCATTTAACCCATTCCATGCAGTCATGACCATTCTACTTAGATGTGCATTCCTCAGTAGGCCGAGGCCATGTGTATCCAAATCATCAGGCTGATGGCTAATGTTGAAACTCACTTTTACTGAACCTTCCTTTGTATCCTAAGGCAAAGGCTTAAGCTCACCGTCACTTTAACTCAATCCACCTTCATCATAAACCTGAGGCCTTTGACCGCCATACTATTTTACTTACTCTACCCTCGTCCTTTTGCATTGCTCCGACCCTCTACATCAAAAAAATATCTATGAACCTATTCTTGCTCGCTCGAATCTCACCATTAACCTAAGACTTCAACCAAATTCATCTTTAAGTGAACCAAACCAAATAGTCCTAATACAAAATAACTCTGTCCTCCCTCTTAACCTAGTACAACATAACCTTAACATCATTCTAACCATGAAACCAAATAACCCCATCCACCGTCTAACCCCAAAATAAAATAACCCATTTTCATTCATACTCTAATACAAACCCCACCACCTTCTCTCTCCAACCCTAAAATGAAATAACACCATCCTTCCTCCAACCATTATACAAAATCACTCCCCATCCTCATTCGAACCCCTCACATGAAACAACTCCAATCTCATTCTTGTACTAAAACAAATTAACCCCATCCCTCCCTCTATCCCAATAAGCAACACACCAAGTTATTATTTTTAAACTTTTACTTTCATTTAACCCATTCCATGCAGACATGACCATTCTACTTAGATGTGCATTCTTCAGTAGGCCGAGGCCATGTGTATCCAAATCATCAGGCTGATGGCCAATGTTGAAATTCACTTTTTCTGAACCTTCCTAAGGCAAAGGCCTAAGCTCACAGTCACTTTAACACAATCCACCTCCATCATAAACCTGAGGCCTCGTTTACAAAGCTACTGTTACTCACTCTTCCTAGATCACATCTGCACTGAACACACTTTCACCGCCATACTTTTTTACCTACGCTACCTCAATTTAATTATTCTACCCTCGTCCTTTTGCCTCACTTCGACCCTCTACATCAAAAGCCTTGCTCTGAACCTACTTTTGCTCACTCAAATCCCACCATAAACCTAAGGCTTTAACTAACTTCACCCTTCTGTAACCCAACAAAAAAGGCTTGTGGGAGAGCCTAACCGTATGCCTAGTTATATATACTAGACAGCTTTCATTACAAAGATCAGGTGTGTAATTCTAGGGTTTAAGTCAACCCTAGTATGGTTTCCTGCCTCACTCTTCCCCACCTGTAAGGCTGATCTCCTCTGGACTGGTCTTTCACAGGTGATGTGCAGCTTCATTTATCCCACTTAGCACTACAAGCCCACTCCATACAGTTAGTATGGCACAGTATTTTAGTTTGCTGCTCTGTCCCTGAATCCTAGTACACTATACCAATTAAATGCAAACAAACAATTAAGTAAGTTGATTTACATACATACATCAATAAGTAGGTAACAATAAAGGCACTCTCTAATAAATAATAATAATAATAATTAGTATTATAACTTACTTGGTTCTTGAATAAAACTGCTCTTTGGAAGAAACCGTGGGTGGCTCTTAAAAGAGCCGTTGGGTTTGGATTATGCCGCTATCACTATTTACTTGGAGCTCGTGTACTTGGTGACTGCCTTTGTGCCCTCTGACACGGCGTGCTTGGCCAACTCACCGGGAAGAAGCAGACGCACAGCAGTCTGGATCTCCCTAGAGGTGATAGTAGAACGTTTGTTGTAGTGAGCCAAACGAGAAGACTCACCGGCGATGCGCTCGAAGATGTCGTTCACGAACGAGTTCATGATGCCCATCGTTTTAGAGGAGATTCCAGTGTCAGGGTGGACCTGCTTCAGCACCTTGTACACGTAGATGGCATAGCTCTCCTTCCTGGACTTTCTGCGCTTCTTGCCGCCTTTCCCGGCCGTCTTGGTCACGGCTTTCTTGGATCCCTTCTTGGGCGCGGACTTAGCTGGCTCAGGCATACTGCTCCTCGTCGAGTAAGACTGAAGAATGAGGGGGAGGCGATAAGCTCCCACATTATTTAGACTCTAGCATTTTAATTAGACGAGGTACCGCCTCCAGAATGCCGTCAAACGACCATTGGACAACAAATTGTCCGCTCTCTTCTTGCCAACCCCCCACCCTTCATTCCTCTCCCCTCCCCTCCCCTCCCCTCCCTATTCTCCTCCTCCCTTCCCCCTCCCCAGAGCAGCATTCTCTTTGTTCGCCTACCCGCGCATTTTTACCCACCGTGCAGACGGCACATTATTTTTCGCCACAGCGGCGTTGACGGCGATATTCTGAATTTATTCAAACGTTTAATCAACGCATACGGGGGAAATTGAAAACTATATGTATTCTTCATATATATAAAATTAGCTTCTTAACCGGGAGATTCATAACCACCATCATTGACTATATTGAAACAAACAAACAAATATGATTCTTGCAACATTCTATCCCGCGCATTCTTAATCTACAGGGCTGTTTTTCTGTTTTTCGGCACAGCGGCGTTGACGGCGATTTTTTTTCTATCAGGATTTATTAAGACATATAGTTCGGATTTAACCAACGCACACGGGGGGCAAAATGGAAAACAATACATATATACAGACATATCTATTATATGTATATATACACATGTATTCTTCCGGTATATTACATTTTAATACAGAGTATGCGGGAGATCGACTGCCTTATTTGATAAACTAAGAATAGAAACAGGCTCTTTTGCTGGATTTGTGGGTGGCTCTTAAAAGAGCCGTTGTGTTTAGAGCTGTTCAGGCCGAGCGTTTAACCTCCGAATCCGTACAGAGTGCGTCCCTGGCGCTTCAGGGCGTACACCACATCCATAGCGGTGACGGTCTTTCTTTTGGCATGCTCAGTGTACGTGACTGCGTCTCTGATCACGTTTTCCAAGAACACTTTGAGCACACCGCGGGTCTCTTCGTAGATCAGACCGGAGATACGCTTGACGCCACCACGACGAGCCAGACGGCGAATAGCCGGCTTTGTGATACCCTGGATGTTATCGCGAAGCACTTTACGATGACGCTTGGCGCCTCCTTTCCCAAGGCCTTTGCCGCCCTTTCCTCTGCCTGACATCCTCGCTGCTTCTTTTCCCAGTCGACGAGAAGAGAATCTATGAAGCTGGGGAGCCAGAGACACGCCTGTTATACTCCTCTATAGGACCTAAATGAAAGCAAGGGAACCGAGCGACGTCACAGTACATTAGCTCCGCCTCATACTCTGTACGTGGGCAGAACGCTTGTTTTGCTGTACAGCGACTCAAACATGCCTAGACCACTCAAAGATTGCACATAAAGCCACTGAGTGGGTAGCCATACAAAATACAGTATATTAATATTAATTCGGAATTAAATATTAATTCCGTACCCTCTGGATGTACTCATGTTCAAAATTCAAAAAAGTGCTCTTTTTGGATTTCATGTGGATTTCATTAACATGTGGTGTACATGGGGGGGGGGGGAATCAATAGTCAAAGTCAAGCAATAATAGCATCACTTCTCAATGCATTTGCAGCATGTCTTCCTTCTACTGCTTGTAGTTTCACAGTCTGGCCACACAATGGCATCCAGACTCCAAGTGTTCTAAAAAGGAATAAACTAATAATAGTAATAATAATAACGCAGCATACTTTGGATCATGCATAACCTTCACTCTGAATACTTTAACTCATCATGATTTAGCTTCGAAACCTACAGCCTAGCTCCAGACCTGCTTGACCTTATAATTAAAAAGTAAGCTAAACTATAATTAGGAGCGAAAATCACTTCTGAAATAGCTTGGTCTTATGGCGAAATCTTAAAATAAATAAATAAATAGCTGAATGAATTAATAAAATTCAGTGACCTAGGCTTAAGATGAACTTACAGTGACTCAAAGTAGGCTCATACACAGCCTCTGACTCCTTTTCACGAAATTTGAAGTGCATAGGGGCCATGTGACCTTTGTAAATAAACATTTATGCACCGTTTTCTTAGAAAGATTACACACTTGACATTATTATTGTTATTATTGTAGTAATTGATTGTGTGTTTTACCATCCTAAACCGCACTCCAGTACTCTCTAATGCACTAGGTGAGTATAGAAGCCGTTTTTTCGTGACATCGTGCACTCCACGTGGAGTCGTTTCGGCAACTAGCTAACGAAAATAATCTTTTGTAAACAAAACACTAGCTAGCAAGCTACACAGGCTGCCCAGCTCTGAAAACCAGAAGATAGGCTGCTGGTAGCCGGGTTTAAGCACGACTGTTTCTCCCTCACTTGCTCCAAATAACAATATAGAGAACTACGCACGTGTCCGTAATATCGTTATTTCTGTGATTAATTTTAAGACACCTAGCCATCATGCTACTCTCCAAGGTGGCTTCTCGGTTTCAACCACGACAGTAAACGTATAAATGTTGCTGTATACACCGTTTCATAATAAAACTTGACTGACTCGAGCGAGTGTGTATTTATCTGACAGGTATTTACACTCGCTGGCGTATGTTATTGTTTGTACCATCCGAGTTAGCTAGCATGCTAATCGCTTTGTTAGCTCATGTGTGGACCTGAAAAAGCAAGTTAACTCAAATCACTCAACAGCCACAAATCACGGCTGTATTGCGTACTTTTATGCTACAACTCCGCATGTGGTACTGCACTGTGGTCAACAAATAATGACCCCTCATAATTAGGCTCATATTTGCGCTTTACTGTTTATGCTAGCCGCGTTAGCCACGCTGCTAATCGCTAAGCTGGCTCCAAGCTATGTACAACTCCACACATAGATCCAGCAACGGCAGTTCTACATCAATTTGCTGTGACTGGGTGTACAACTTTAGGCTCTCGGCAAAATCGAGTTATCGGATATCATTATCTACTTCATTTTTGGCAAGTTAGCAAACGTTATCGTGCTAACAACGACACACCGGAGCTAACCAGGGTCCAGTAGTGTAAGGACTAAAAAAAAACGACGTTTCACATGTATGAACATTAAAAGTAGCTAACATATGTCTTAACACGACAAATACCTCGGTCAGCCCTCTGATGGCTGTCGCCATGTGCGCCTCGGTCTCGTATACAACAAAGTCACACTACATCACGCCATTCTAACGTGCGCAGCGTTTATTACACACACACACACATGACAAAATTAGTCCTTCCTCAATGCACCTGAATATAAATCACATAAATGGCTATTTAGTACTAGGGTTACGACCTTGCAAGCATAAAACAAGCACCCACCAAGATCACCCCACTACTGTACACCATGGCACACGGTTTACTTTTTACTGTGACTGGACGTGCAGTTATCGGATTTCATCATTAGATGAAGACAGATAGATAGATAGATAGATAGATAGATAGATAGATAGATAGATAGATAGATAGATAGATAGATAATCAATAAAACGTCATCTATCGAACTTGTAGTTAGGCATCATGGGAATTGTAGTCCTTGATCTTGACACTACAGGATAAAGACACATCGTGTCATTGACACATTGACATAAAGACGTTTAAAGAAACACACAAACCAGTACAGGGTTTGTATTTTCTGTCAGAATGAATGAGTATGCATAAAGCAAACCATATGTCTACAAATGCATGTCTGTCTCTCTCTCTCTCTCTCTCTCTCTCTCTCTTTCTCTCTCTCTCTCTCTCTCTCTCTCTCTCTCTCTCTCTCTCTCTCTCACAAACCACCACTGAAATATTTTTGCACATAAAGTAAATTGAGGCCAACTTAAACTAAACCCACACCATTTGGATTCCTCAGGTTTCCACTATACATCTTCTAATAACAGCCATATTGGTTAGCAGTTAGTGGAAGAGAAAGGAAGGAAAGAAATTGTGGAAAGCAAAGTATGTTGCAGTTAGTGGATGATAAAGCCTTAGACATATGTTGCAGTTAGTGGATGATAAAGAAATTGTGGTGATATAAAGTAAGTGTAAAGCTCATGATGAAGTCAGGGTGAGTGGAAGCAGTTTGGCTTGACCTACCCTTTAGGATTCTGATGGAGTTTCAGGGCTAAGCTTTAAGACTGTGGTCGTAGTACGTGAATGGAGCGTGGATGCCATCTGGTGGTCAAAATGTAAATCTGCAAAATATAAAAAATACATTTTTTTTTTTTGGTCCACAGAGACATTTAAAGAAGCAAAATCAGAAAGAGGAGAAAGAGTTAAATTTGAGAAGCACAAAAAAGCTAATTCACAAGTGAGTACGGCTGACTTTTGATACACCTTTGTTAGCACTTTTGTGTTAATTTGTTACTTACCTATGCCTTGAAGAAAGTCTCTGACCTTGCAGGTTAAAATGATTTTTTGCGCTGATGGCGCTTTCCAATTTTTAGCTTTGCCCCACTTGCCTCCAGCTCTTCAGCCAGGTCTTGATAGCAGAGCGGTGTTCTTTATTGATTTATGATTATTATGTTGACCTCAATATAACCTGATGCATACATACATACACATAACCATACAACATAGAATTTAAGGGCTCTAAGGGGAGGAGAACAAAGGTCCTACATAGAACTGCACTACTCTACAGTTTGACTCTTAATGAGAGAATTGTTGGCTTTTTACCTAACTGATGATAAAATGTCTTTAGTTAAAGAATGCTTGATAGAAGCACTCTTTATTTAAGGCACTTTATTAAGATCTGTAAGGAGATAATACAGTATTGAGTATTTTGTTTTCTTCTGCCCTACTTTATCATTAGCATATTGTTAAAACCCAAACAAAATTACGGTGCCCTAAAATAAGTTTTCATTTCATTGCCTGGTAGCATGACAACTGGTTATCCTGCTGGCTACTAAAATGCCCAAAAGTTCCTTGGTAGAACTTAGTAGACTTACTGGAGTTCACAACCATCTGTCATATGTAAAAGCTGTAACATTCACACACATACACGTATACATCTATGTTGTTAGCGTTTGCATTTGCGAGTTTGACCACACGATGGCATCCACGCTCCATCCATGACATATATCCACGATCCCAAAACAACGGTGACGTTTGCAATAGGGCACTTCCTAAATCCCTTACACTGTATACACTACACAGAAGTGCACTTCTCTAGTCAAGTCTTTTAGGCTTCTGATGGAGTTTCAGGGCTAGGCCTCAAGACTGTGGTCATAGTACGTAAATGGAGCGTGGATGCCATCGTGTGGTCAAAATGTAAAACAATTAATCTTGCAATTTTTTATTTATTTATTGATTTATTTATTGATTTCTTGTCCACGGAGACAATTAAAGAAGCAAAATCAGAAAGAGGAGAAAGAGTTACATTTAAATAGCAGAGAAGCTAACTTACAAGGGAGGAGGCAGTACGGTCGGCTGTTGATAAACTTTTGTTAGCACTTTTGTATTCATTTGTTACTTACCTATGCCTTGAAGAAAGTCTCTGACCTAAACCATGCAGGTTAATTTTTTTTTGAGGGTGCGTATGTTTTTCCATATTTTAGCTTTGCTCCACTGGCCTCCAGCTCCTCAGTCAGGTCTTGATAGCAGATGAGTCAATTTTAATTGGCAAGGTTTTGGTCAGAGACCATCTTTAGTTAGGCATCATGGGAATTGTAGTCGTTGATCTAATACACTACAACTTAAAGATATAGTGTCCACAGAGACATTTAAAGAAAGAAAGATCAAACACAAATCGAATAAATGGTATATTATTGCATACAAGGGAAAAGCTCCTAATGAGGCCAACTAAAACTACATGTTTACCCCTTGGATTTCTCAGGCTCGTTTTACATCTTCTAATAAAAGTCATGTTAGATTAGATAAAAACAGAGGGAGTTAATGTTGCTTTAAGTAATGTTGCTTTTACCATATGTTGCAGTTAGTGGATGATAAAGAAATATGGAAAGACATTGTGGTAAGCAAAGTAAGTGTAGAGCTCATGATGAAGTCTGGGTGAGTGGAAGCAGTTTGGCTAGACCTACCCCTTAGGCTTCTGATGGAGTTTCAGGGCTAAGCTTTAAGTCTGTGGTCGTAGTACGTGAATGGAGCGTGGATGCCATCTGGTGGTCAAAATGTAAATCTGCAAAATATAAAACAATTCATCTTTTTGATTTTTTGGTCCATGCAGACATTTAAAGAAGCAAAATCAGAAAGAGGAGAAAGAGTTTTTTGTATTCATTTGTTACTTACCTATGCCTTGAACAAAGTCTCTGACCGAAACCTTGCAGGGTGCGTATGCTTTTCCATATTTTAGCTATAGCAGATGAGCGGTTTTCTTTATTGATTTATGATTATTATGGGAACCTCAATATAAACTGATACACAGAGTTTAAGGGCTCTAAAGAGAAGGAAACAAAGGTCCTACATAGAAGTGCACTACTCTACAATTTGTCTCAAAGGCTTCTAGCAGTGAGTGAATTGGAGGCTTTTTACCTAACTGCATGCTGTTTGGTTGTCATGATGGCTAATACAGTGCCTTCATTAAAGACAGCTTCTATCAAGCATTCTTCAAAACAAGACATTTTATCTAGTTGTGGAAGGAGGTTATACGGTCTGGAGGTTTTTTTTTTTTTGTTATGTTTTGTTTTTTTTTTTCCTTCTGTCCGACTTTATCGTTAGCATATTGTTAAAATGAAACCCAAGCCCAAACGACAATCATCCCACAAGACATGTAATTACTTTTTAGATTTATTGGTGCAGTTAACAATCATATTTAATGTGTATAAAATTGCCCTAAATTAAGTTTCCATTTCATTGCCTGGCAGCATGAGAACTGGTAACCATGCTGGCTTCTAAAATGCCCTGAACTGAAGTATGCTTCAATAGAAACATTTTTAAAAATGTACTTTAAAAAACACTAACCAAAATAACACCGCAATACAAATGACTTAGTAGACGTACTGGAGTTCACAACCATCTATCAAATGAAAAAGCTGTAACATTCACACGAATAAATCTAGTTAGTTAACGTTTGCATTTGCCTAGTTTGACCACACGATGGCATCCACGCTCCATCCATGACATATATGCCCATGATCCCAAAACAACGGTGGTCGTTTGCAATGAGCACTTCCAAAAGCCCTTCTATTCACCACACAGAAGAGCACTACTGTACTCAAGGCTCAAAGGCTTCTACTCTCTATTACATAACCGGGTGCATCCTAGGCAGGACAAACACTTTACCCCTGCCAGTATTTATTCACTATTTCTTTTCCCTAGGCTTCTCTAATGATCATTTTACATGTGCTGGGAAGGTTCATTTAATTTGCTCCATACTTCAAGGGTTATACTTCCAGACAAGCTAGACTGTACTAAATAAGGTAATTTTTGAAGTATAGCACAAAACAATACTGACTCAACATTCATTTAATTTTGGCGTTTTTCCCGCGGATCTGGGTTAATTTTACAAACAATGTGACGGGAAACATGAATTTTATAGAGTTAACATATAGAGTAAACATATAATTTTTTAGAGTTAGACATGCCTTGTTCTGGTAGAGGTATTGAAAGAGATTAAAAACAAACAAACAAACAAACATTCCTCTCTGGACTATACACTTACCTCCTTTACTGCTGCCCTAAAAGCAAGCACAAACAACACAGCTGGTCTCGCTTACTCTCTATGCAATCAAACTCATGTTGCATATGTATGAAACGAAAGTACCCCAAATCAAGCTCTCATTATATGAATATACACATACATTGCTCTCTGAAACTGTGCTTGCAGTTGTATAGTTTCACCACGCGGTGGGATCTACGCTCCATCCATGACTAATGCCGTTTGTAATAGGCCAAAACCGGCCTAAACACTACATAGTGTAAAGTGTAGTGTTCTACTGAAAGGGCAGTGGCTTCTACTTTCTGCTGGGGTGAATGAACTGTTTCCAAACTATTAAATATGTATAAACATATTGATAGGTATTAAAAGAAAAGTATTCATATGTATTAAAACACGTTAAATATGGCGATTTTGATGTGAAATGTAGTACAAAACGTTATATATATATATATATATATATATATATACACATATATATATATATATATATATATATATATATATATATAGACACACATATAGAAGTTGTTTTTTTTCCCTAATCTTCACAACCGCTGTCTCACGGCTGGTTTCGCTCGCTCAGTCCTATGGAATTTAGAAGCGCACGCGTCATAATAGCCTTACATTATATAAACGCAACACCGAGGTGAGGCGGACATTTGCTGTTTCGGCGCGGACACGGGTAGGTGGCTCTTAAAAGAGCCGTTGGGTATTTCAGGTAAACGTCGAAGCGCTCTGTTTAAGCGCGCTCTCCGCGAATACGGCGGGCCAGCTGGATGTCTTTAGGCATGATGGTGACTCTCTTGGCGTGGATAGCGCACAGGTTAGTATCTTCAAACAGACCCACCAAGTACGCCTCGCTAGCCTCCTGCAGGGCCATGACGGCGGAGCTCTGGAAGCGGAGATCAGTCTTGAAGTCCTGAGCGATCTCACGCACTAGGCGCTGGAAGGGCAGCTTACGGATCAGCAGCTCAGTAGATTTCTGGTAGCGGCGGATCTCCCTCAGAGCCACGGTGCCGGGCCTGTAACGGTGAGGCTTTTTCACGCCGCCGGTGGCTGGGGCGCTCTTGCGAGCAGCCTTGGTGGCGAGCTGCTTCCTCGGGGCCTTGCCACCGGTGGACTTACGGGCGGTCTGCTTGGTTCTTGCCATCGCGTTGAACTCTACTCCTCTCGGGGAAAAGAAAGAGAATGAGTTCTTGCTCGCTTCACATGGCTTTTAAGCTTTCAAGCCGCTTGCCGCTCATTGGGCGTCTTGAAGTTGTCCGTTTCCCATTGGGCGGCCGGCAATGCGTCGGTGACACACTATTGGGCGTTTTCTTTTCAAACCTAAAAGCAAAACGGCGGGCTCCTGTAATACAAAACAACAAAGAAAAAAAAGCATTAAAAGAATATATAATAATAAGAACAATAATATGATCAAACTAATCAATGTACTGTACATTACAGCGAACATTAAACACAGTGTGTGTGTGTGTGAGAGAGAGCGAGAGAATGTGTGTATACATGCACATATGCATAGGGTGTTGATCTCAGTACGTGAAATATATGAAAAAGGGCAATTGTGTATTGCATGGCAGTGTGTTTATATAATAACTCGGTTCATAAAGCTATTATTTTTTTATGCAGTTGGAAATCACGTGAAGAATATGTAGTGTTGTTTGTAAAGGAGCAGCACTTTTCTTAGAAAAAATGGGTGGCTCTTAAAAGAGCCTTTGTGTATAGATAAATCAACGGAGAGCGCCAATTTACTTTGTCTTCACAGTCTTCTCGGTCTTCTTAGGCAGCAGTACAGCCTGAATGTTGGGCAGCACACCACCTTGGGCGATAGTGACTCCTCCGAGCAGTTTGTTCAGCTCCTCGTCGTTACGAACAGCCAGCTGCAGGTGACGGGGGATGATACGGGTCTTCTTGTTGTCGCGGGCGGCGTTGCCAGCCAACTCGAGAATCTCAGCGGTGAGATACTCCAGGACGGCGGCCAAGTAGACGGGAGCGCCGGCGCCGACCCGCTCAGCGTAGTTGCCTTTACGCAGGAGCCTGTGCACACGGCCAACTGGGAACTGCAGTCCGGCGCGGGACGAACGAGTCTTAGCCTTGGCCCTAGCTTTACCACCGGTTTTGCCTCTTCCACTCATGATTCGCGTCAGTCGTGTTCGTCGAACAAAGCTGAAATAATGCACGCCGGCCAACGAGCGCCGTTGATATAGCAAAATCGCCTACGGTCCTATTGGCTAAAAGCTACGCGCACCAACAGCCAATCGCATTTCCGCCGTCAGACTCTAGCGTCCTCCCACCTCTGCTCGCTTTCCTACCCGACCCCCTCCTCCTCTCGTGCTGTGTGTCTGTGTGAGCGAGAGAGAGAAAGGAAGAAAGAAAACGGGTTAAAGAAAGAAACATTTACCCCCACTCGTGCCCCGCGTTTCCTTTCCCTTTCCCGCTCAAATGTAACACGTATGACCAAACCAAAAAAATATATATATTGATCATATATAATTATTGTGTGGGGAAACTAATGAGAGCTATTTTTGTGTTGTTGAGTGTTTTTTTTTTTTTTTTAACAATCAATTCATTGTGCAGTAACAAGGGGGGGAAAAAGCTGTTTTTTTATGAAACTGTGGGTGGCTCTTAAAAGAGCCGTTGAATAGAGAAACAAGACATGAAGGTAAACGGCGTTACTGTTTACTTCTTCTTAGGGGCAGCCTTTTTCGCCTTCGCCGCCTTGGGCTTAGCTGCTTTAGGCTTGACCGTTTTGGCTTTCTTTGGGCTCTTGGTCGCCTTTTTGGGAGCCGCCGGCTTCTTGGCCTTCTTGGGGCTCTTCGCTGCCTTCTTAGCGGCCGCGACGGGCTTCTTGGCCTTCTTGGGGGATTTCTTAGCCGCAGTGGGTTTCTTGGCTGCTACCTTCTTGGGCTTCTTGGCCGCGGCTGGTTTCTTGGCGGCCGGCTTCTTAGCTTTAGGTGCCGGTTTCTTGGCGGCCGGCTTCTTCTTTGCCTCGGCCTGCTTCTTGTTAAGCTTGAAAGAGCCCGACGCGCCGGTGCCTTTGGTCTGCACCAGAGTGCCCTTGGTGACGAGGCTCTTGACGGCGAGCTTAACGCGTGAGTTGTTCTTCTCGACGTCGTAGCCGCCGGCAGCCAGGGCTTTCTTCAGGGCGGCGAGAGACACGCCGCTCCTCTCCTTGGAAGCCGAGACGGCCTTGACGATGAGCTCGCCCACGCTGGGGCCGGCTTTCTTGGGGCGGGCGGCGGCCTTCTTCTTGGGGGCCTTGGCGGGCGCCGAGGCGGCTGGGGCTGGAGCGACTTCTGCCATTGTTCTGCTTTGCTGTGAGCGCGAGTGAGCACAAACTGCTGCAGCGTTCTGTAGAACCTCCCGCTGCAGCGAGGGGGCCGGCCCTTAAAAGCCACATGAGAACGTTGTAGACTCAACTCGCTCGATGCCGCACAGCCGTGTGGCAGCGACGGTCTCGCACTTGTGTTTTCTCTCGGCGTTTGTCGAGCGAAATATGGGCGAAAGCTCAACTTGGCGAGCGTAGAAATGCTCTTTCGTCTCCGAGAGGCTCCACCGTGTGTTGAGAAGACGGGAAGGGCAGCGTAACGACGCCGCGTTTGATACGGCGCTCACCGAAGCGTGCCACGCTACCGGCGTGCCGAACGGGCGGCGGCGCATTTGGCGTGCTAATCGGTGGAAAACGGCGACAAAAGGTGCCACGAACTGGGCGAGTGTTATCCGGTGCGTTGGAGGAGAGCCTCGGCGAGAGCGTGCTGGGCATCCGAGACGTGGGTGCGTTGTTTTGCTCGTCGTGCGAGGCGACCTTGAGGAGTGTGTAAAGCACAGTGTTGCCGTGTGTGCGCAGTATGACTTCCACCGTCGATGCGTCTTTGTCACCGGCGCTTCCACACTCGGAACGGCTCTCCATAGGTCCCCTAATACGCACTCGTAACACACCCAATATACCATAGCCAAAAATCTCATACTAACCCTAACACAAAATAACTGCATACACCCCCCCAACCCTAAAACACAAAAAACAAAATAACAAAAAAAAAAAGACAAAACTTATTCTAAACATAACAAAAAACAATCATGCCCTTTTTCAAGCCTAATACAAAATAACTGCACCTTCACTCTAACCCCAATACAAAATAAACTCAAGCTCATTTAAACCCTAAAACCCCATTTTTCATTTTAACCCTAATAGAAAATAACCATTTTCTCTCTCCAACCCTAAATAAAATAACCCCATCCTTCCTCCAACCATTATACAAAATCACTCCATCCTCATTCGAACCCCTCACATGAAACAACTCCAATCTCATTCTTGTCCTAAAACAAATTAACCCCATCCCTCCCTCTATCTCAATAAGCAACACACCAAATTATTATTTTTAAACTTTTACTTTCATTTAACCCATTCCATGCAGTCATGACCATTCTACTTAGATGTGCATTCCTCAGTAGGCCGAGGCCATGTGTATCCAAATCATCAGGCTGATGGCTAATGTTGAAACTCACTTTTACTGAACCTTCCTTTGTATCCTAAGGCAAAGGCTTAAGCTCACCGTCACTTTAACTCAATCCACCTTCATCATAAAACTGAGGCCTTTGACCGCCATACTATTTTACTTACTCTACCCTCGTCCTTTTGCATTGCTCCGTCCCTCTACATCAAAAAAATATCTATGAACCTATTCTTGCTCGCTCGAATCTCACCATTAACCTAAGACTTCAACCAAATTCATCTTTTAGTTAACCAAACCAAATAGTCCTAATACAAAATAACTCTGTCCTCCCTCTTAACCTAGTACAACATAACCTTAACATCATTCTAACCATGAAACAAAATAACCCCATCCGCGGTCTAACCCCAAAATAAAATAACCCATTTTTATTCATACTCTAATACAAACCCCACCACCATCTCTCTCCAACCCTAAAATGAAATAACACCATCCTTCCTCCAACCATTATACAAAATCACTCCATCCTCATTCGAACCCCTCACATGAAACAACTCCAATCTCATTCTTGTACTAAAACAAATTAACCCCATCCCTCCCTCTATCCCAATAAGCAACACACCAAATTATTATTTTTAAACTTTTACTTTCATTTAACCCATTCCATGCAGACATGACCATTCTACTTAGATGTGCATTCTTCAGTAGGCCGAGGCCATGTGTATCCAAATCATCAGGCTGATAGCCAATGTTGAAATTCACTTTTACTGAGCCTTCCTAAGGCAAAGGCCTAAGCTCACGGTCACTTTAACTCAATCCACCTTCATCATAAACCTGAGGCCTTTGACCGCCATACTATTTTATTTACTCTACCCTCGTCCTTTTGCCTTGCTTCAACCCTCTACATCAAAAGTCTAGCTCTGAACCTATTCTTGCTCGCTCGAATCTCACCATTAACCTAAGGCTTCAACCAAATTCATCTTTTTGTGACCCAACCAAATAGTCCTAATACAAAATAACTCTGTCCTCCCTCTTAACCTAGTACAACATAACCTTAACATCATTCTAACAATGAAACAAAATAACCCCATCCGCCGTCTAACCCCAAAATAAAATAACCCATTTTCATTCATACTCTAATACAAACCCCACGACCTTCTCTCTCCAGCCCTAAAATGAAATAACCCCATCCTTCCTCCAACCATTATACAAAATCACTCCATCCTCATTCGAACCCCTCACATGAAACAACTCCAATCTCATTCTTGTCCTAAAACAAATTAAAACCATCCCTCCCTCTATCTCAATAAGCAACACACCAAACTTTTGCTTTCATTTAACCCATTCCATGCAGTCATGACCATTCTACTTAGATGTGCATTCCTCAGTAGGCCGAGGCCATGTGTATGGGGAAGGATGGGGTTAATCAGTAGGCCGAGGCCATGTGTATCCATGTGTATCCAAAACATCAGGCTGATGGCTTATGTTGAAACTCTTTTACTTTTACTGAACCTTCCTTTGTATCCTAAGGCAAAGGCCTAACCTCATGGTCACTTTAACTCAATCCACCTTCATCATAAAACACGTTAAATATGCTCCTTGGAAGCCGAGACGGCCTTGACGATGAGCTCGCCCACGCTGGGGCCGGCTTTCTTGGGGCGGGCGGCGGCCTTCTTCTTGGGGGCCTTGGCGGGCGCCGAGGCGGCTGGGGCTGGAGCGACTTCTGCCATTGTTCTGCTTTGCTGTGAGCGCGAGTGAGCACAAACTGCTGCAGCGTTCTGTAGAACCTCCCGCTGCAGCGAGGGGGCCGGCCCTTAAAAGCCACATGAGAACGTTGTAGACTCAACTCGCTCGATGCCGCACAGCCGTGTGGCAGCGACGGTCTCGCACTTGTGTTTTCTCTCGGCGTTTGTCGAGCGAAATATGGGCGAAAGCTCAACTTGGCGAGCGTAGAAATGCTCTTTCGTCTCCGAGAGGCTCCACCGTGTGTTGAGAAGACGGGAAGGGCAGCGTAACGACGCCGCGTTTGATACGGCGCTCACCGAAGCGTGCCACGCTACCGGCGTGCCGAACGGGCGGCGGCGCATTTGGCGTGCTAATCGGTGGAAAACGGCGACAAAAGGTGCCACGAACTGGGCGAGTGTTATCCGGTGCGTTGGAGGAGAGCCTCGGCGAGAGCGTGCTGGGCATCCGAGACGTGGGTGCGTTGTTTTGCTCGTCGTGCGAGGCGACCTTGAGGAGTGTGTAAAGCACAGTGTTGCCGTGTGTGCGCAGTATGACTTCCACCGTCGATGCGTCTTTGTCACCGGCGCTTCCACACTCGGAACGGCTCTCCATAGGTCCCCTAATACGCACTCGTAACACACCCAATATACCATAGCCAAAAATCTCATACTAACCCTAACACAAAATAACTGCATACACCCCCCCAACCCTAAAACACAAAAAACAAAATAACAAAAAAAAAAAGACAAAACTTATTCTAAACATAACAAAAAACAATCATGCCCTTTTTCAAGCCTAATACAAAATAACTGCACCTTCACTCTAACCCCAATACAAAATAAACCCAAGCTCATTTAAACCCTAAAACCCCATTTTTCATTTTAACCCTAATAGAAAATAACCATTTTCTCTCTCCAACCCTAAATAAAATAACCCCATCCTTCCTCCAACCATTATACAAAATCACTCCATCCTCATTCGAACCCCTCACATGAAACAACTCCAATCTCATTCTTGTCCTAAAACAAATTAACCCCATCCCTCCCTCTATCTCAATAAGCAACACACCAAATTATTATTTTTAAACTTTTACTTTCATTTAACCCATTCCATGCAGTCATGACCATTCCACTTAGATGTGCATTCCTCAGTAGGCCGAGGCCATGTGTATCCAAATCATCAGGCTGATGGCTAATGTTGAAACTCACTTTTACTGAACCTTCCTTTGTATCCTAAGGCAAAGGCTTAAGCTCACCGTCACTTTAACTCAATCCACCTTCATCATAAAACTGAGGCCTTTGACCGCCATACTATTTTACTTACTCTACCCTCGTCCTTTTGCATTGCTCCGTCCCTCTACATCAAAAAAATATCTATGAACCTATTCTTGCTCGCTCGAATCTCACCATTAACCTAAGACTTCAACCAAATTCATCTTTTAGTTAACCAAACCAAATAGTCCTAATACAAAATAACTCTGTCCTCCCTCTTAACCTAGTACAACATAACCTTAACATCATTCTAACCATGAAACAAAATAACCCCATCCGCGGTCTAACCCCAAAATAAAATAACCCATTTTTATTCATACTCTAATACAAACCCCACCACCATCTCTCTCCAACCCTAAAATGAAATAACACCATCCTTCCTCCAACCATTATACAAAATCACTCCATCCTCATTCGAACCCCTCACATGAAACAACTCCAATCTCATTCTTGTACTAAAACAAATTAACCCCATCCCTCCCTCTATCCCAATAAGCAACACACCAAATTATTATTTTTAAACTTTTACTTTCATTTAACCCATTCCATGCAGACATGACCATTCTACTTAGATGTGCATTCTTCAGTAGGCCGAGGCCATGTGTATCCAAATCATCAGGCTGATAGCCAATGTTGAAATTCACTTTTACTGAGCCTTCCTAAGGCAAAGGCCTAAGCTCACGGTCACTTTAACTCAATCCACCTTCATCATAAACCTGAGGCCTTTGACCGCCATACTATTTTATTTACTCTACCCTCGTCCTTTTGCCTTGCTTCAACCCTCTACATCAAAAGTCTAGCTCTGAACCTATTCTTGCTCGCTCGAATCTCACCATTAACCTAAGGCTTCAACCAAATTCATCTTTTTGTGACCCAACCAAATAGTCCTAATACAAAATAACTCTGTCCTCCCTCTTAACCTAGTACAACATAACCTTAACATCATTCTAACAATGAAACAAAATAACCCCATCCGCCGTCTAACCCCAAAATAAAATAACCCATTTTCATTCATACTCTAATACAAACCCCACGACCTTCTCTCTCCAGCCCTAAAATGAAATAACCCCATCCTTCCTCCAACCATTATACAAAATCACTCCATCCTCATTCGAACCCCTCACATGAAACAACTCCAATCTCATTCTTGTCCTAAAACAAATTAAAACCATCCCTCCCTCTATCTCAATAAGCAACACACCAAACTTTTGCTTTCATTTAACCCATTCCATGCAGTCATGACCATTCTACTTAGATGTGCATTCCTCAGTAGGCCGAGGCCATGTGTATGGGGAAGGATGGGGTTAATCAGTAGGCCGAGGCCATGTGTATCCATGTGTATCCAAAACATCAGGCTGATGGCTTATGTTGAAACTCTTTTACTTTTACTGAACCTTCCTTTGTATCCTAAGGCAAAGGCCTAACCTCATGGTCACTTTAACTCAATCCACCTTCATCATAAAACACGTTAAATATGCTCCTTGGAAGCCGAGACGGCCTTGACGATGAGCTCGCCCACGCTGGGGCCGGCTTTCTTGGGGCGGGCGGCGGCCTTCTTCTTGGGGGCCTTGGCGGGCGCCGAGGCGGCTGGGGCTGGAGCGACTTCTGCCATTGTTCTGCTTTGCTGTGAGCGCGAGTGAGCACAAACTGCTGCAGCGTTCTGTAGAACCTCCCGCTGCAGCGAGGGGGCCGGCCCTTAAAAGCCACATGAGAACGTTGTAGACTCAACTCGCTCGATGCCGCACAGCCGTGTGGCAGCGACGGTCTCGCACTTGTGTTTTCTCTCGGCGTTTGTCGAGCGAAATATGGGCGAAAGCTCAACTTGGCGAGCGTAGAAATGCTCTTTCGTCTCCGAGAGGCTCCACCGTGTGTTGAGAAGACGGGAAGGGCAGCGTAACGACGCCGCGTTTGATACGGCGCTCACCGAAGCGTGCCACGCTACCGGCGTGCCGAACGGGCGGCGGCGCATTTGGCGTGCTAATCGGTGGAAAACGGCGACAAAAGGTGCCACGAACTGGGCGAGTGTTATCCGGTGCGTTGGAGGAGAGCCTCGGCGAGAGCGTGCTGGGCATCCGAGACGTGGGTGCGTTGTTTTGCTCGTCGTGCGAGGCGACCTTGAGGAGTGTGTAAAGCACAGTGTTGCCGTGTGTGCGCAGTATGACTTCCACCGTCGATGCGTCTTTGTCACCGGCGCTTCCACACTCGGAACGGCTCTCCATAGGTCCCCTAATACGCACTCGTAACACACCCAATATACCATAGCCAAAAATCTCATACTAACCCTAACACAAAATAACTGCATACACCCCCCCAACCCTAAAACACAAAAAACAAAATAACAAAAAAAAAAAGACAAAACTTATTCTAAACATAACAAAAAACAATCATGCCCTTTTTCAAGCCTAATACAAAATAACTGCACCTTCACTCTAACCCCAATACAAAATAAACCCAAGCTCATTTAAACCCTAAAACCCCATTTTTCATTTTAACCCTAATAGAAAATAACCATTTTCTCTCTCCAACCCTAAATAAAATAACCCCATCCTTCCTCCAACCATTATACAAAATCACTCCATCCTCATTCGAACCCCTCACATGAAACAACTCCAATCTCATTCTTGTCCTAAAACAAATTAACCCCATCCCTCCCTCTATCTCAATAAGCAACACACCAAATTATTATTTTTAAACTTTTACTTTCATTTAACCCATTCCATGCAGTCATGACCATTCTACTTAGATGTGCATTCCTCAGTAGGCCGAGGCCATGTGTATCCAAATCATCAGGCTGATGGCTAATGTTGAAACTCACTTTTACTGAACCTTCCTTTGTATCCTAAGGCAAAGGCTTAAGCTCACCGTCACTTTAACTCAATCCACCTTCATCATAAAACTGAGGCCTTTGACCGCCATACTATTTTACTTACTCTACCCTCGTCCTTTTGCATTGCTCCGTCCCTCTACATCAAAAAAATATCTATGAACCTATTCTTGCTCGCTCGAATCTCACCATTAACCTAAGACTTCAACCAAATTCATCTTTTAGTTAACCAAACCAAATAGTCCTAATACAAAATAACTCTGTCCTCCCTCTTAACCTAGTACAACATAACCTTAACATCATTCTAACCATGAAACAAAATAACCCCATCCGCGGTCTAACCCCAAAATAAAATAACCCATTTTTATTCATACTCTAATACAAACCCCACCACCATCTCTCTCCAACCCTAAAATGAAATAACACCATCCTTCCTCCAACCATTATACAAAATCACTCCATCCTCATTCGAACCCCTCACATGAAACAACTCCAATCTCATTCTTGTACTAAAACAAATTAACCCCATCCCTCCCTCTATCCCAATAAGCAACACACCAAATTATTATTTTTAAACTTTTACTTTCATTTAACCCATTCCATGCAGACATGACCATTCTACTTAGATGTGCATTCTTCAGTAGGCCGAGGCCATGTGTATCCAAATCATCAGGCTGATAGCCAATGTTGAAATTCACTTTTACTGAGCCTTCCTAAGGCAAAGGCCTAAGCTCACGGTCACTTTAACTCAATCCACCTTCATCATAAACCTGAGGCCTTTGACCGCCATACTATTTTATTTACTCTACCCTCGTCCTTTTGCCTTGCTTCAACCCTCTACATCAAAAGTCTAGCTCTGAACCTATTCTTGCTCGCTCGAATCTCACCATTAACCTAAGGCTTCAACCAAATTCATCTTTTTGTGACCCAACCAAATAGTCCTAATACAAAATAACTCTGTCCTCCCTCTTAACCTAGTACAACATAACCTTAACATCATTCTAACAATGAAACAAAATAACCCCATCCGCCGTCTAACCCCAAAATAAAATAACCCATTTTCATTCATACTCTAATACAAACCCCACGACCTTCTCTCTCCAGCCCTAAAATGAAATAACCCCATCCTTCCTCCAACCATTATACAAAATCACTCCATCCTCATTCGAACCCCTCACATGAAACAACTCCAATCTCATTCTTGTCCTAAAACAAATTAAAACCATCCCTCCCTCTATCTCAATAAGCAACACACCAAACTTTTGCTTTCATTTAACCCATTCCATGCAGTCATGACCATTCTACTTAGATGTGCATTCCTCAGTAGGCCGAGGCCATGTGTATGGGGAAGGATGGGGTTAATCAGTAGGCCGAGGCCATGTGTATCCATGTGTATCCAAAACATCAGGCTGATGGCTTATGTTGAAACTCTTTTACTTTTACTGAACCTTCCTTTGTATCCTAAGGCAAAGGCCTAACCTCATGGTCACTTTAACTCAATCCACCTTCATCATAAACCTGAGGCCTTTGACCGCCATACTATTTTATTTACTCTACCCTCGTCCTTTTGCCTTGCTTCAACCCTCTACATCAAAAGTCTAGCTCTGAACCTATTCTTGCTCGCTCGAATCTCACCATTAACCTAAGGCTTCAACCAAATTCATCTTTTTGTGACCCAACCAAATAGTCCTAATACAAAATAACTCTGTCCTCCCTCTTAACCTAGTACAACATAACCTTAACATCATTCTAACAATGAAACAAAATAACCCCATCCGCCGTCTAACCCCAAAATAAAATAACCCATTTTCATTCATACTCTAATACAAACCCCACGACCTTCTCTCTCCAGCCCTAAAATGAAATAACCCCATCCTTCCTCCAACCATTATACAAAATCACTCCATCCTCATTCCAACCCCTCACATGAAACAACTCCAATCTCATTCTTGTCCTAAAACAAATTAAAACCATCCCTCCCTCTATCTCAATAAGCAACACACCAAACTTTTGCTTTCATTTAACCCATTCCATGCAGTCATGACCATTCTACTTAGATGTGCATTCCTCAGTAGGCCGAGGCCATGTGTATGGGGAAGGATGGGGTTAATCAGTAGGCCGAGGCCATGTGTATCCATGTGTATCCAAAACATCAGGCTGATGGCTTATGTTGAAACTCTTTTACTTTTACTGAACCTTCCTTTGTATCCTAAGGCAAAGGCCTAACCTCATGGTCACTTTAACTCAATCCACCTTCATCATAAACCTGAGGCCTTTGACCGCCATACTATTTTATTTACTCTACCCTCGTCCTTTTGCCTTGCTTCAACCCTCTACATCAAAAGTCTAGCTCTGAACCTATTCTTGCTCGCTCGAATCTCACCATTAACCTAAGGCTTCAACCAAATTCATCTTTTTGTGACCCAACCAAATAGTCCTAATACAAAATAACTCTGTCCTCCCTCTTAACCTAGTACAACATAACCTTAACATCATTCTAACAATGAAACAAAATAACCCCAACCGCCATCTAACCCCAAAATAAAATAACCCATTTTCATTCATACTCTAATTCAAACCCCACCACCTTCTCTCTCCAATCCTAAAACGAAATAACCCCATCCTTTATCCAACCATTATACAAAATCACTCCATCCTCATTCGAACCCCTCACATGAAACAACTCCAATCTCATTCTTGTCCTAAAACAAATTAACCCCATCCCTCCCTCTATCTCAATAAGCAACACACCAAACTTTTGCTTTCATTTAACCCATTCCATGCAGTCATGACCATTCTACTTAGATGTGCATTCCTCAGTAGGCCGAGGCCATGTGTATGGGGAAGGATGGGGTTAATCAGTATGCCGAGGCCATGTGTATCCATGTGTATCCAAAACATCAGGCTGATGGCTTATGTTGAAACTCTTTTACTTTTACTGAACCTTCCTTTGTATCCTAAGGCAAAGGCCTAACCTCATGGTCACTTTAACTCAATCCACCTTCATCATAAACCTGAGGCCTTTGACCGCCATACTATTTTATTTACTCTACCCTCGTCCTTTTGCCTTGCTTCAACCCTCTACATCAAAAGTCTAGCTCTGAACCTATTCTTGCTCGCTCGAATCTCACCATTAACCTAAGGCTTCAACCAAATTCATCTTTTTGTGACCCAACCAAATAGTCCTAATACAAAATATCTCTGTCCTCCCTCTTAACCTAGTACAACATAACCTTAACATCATTCTAACAATGAAACAAAATAACCCCAACCGCCGTCTAACCCCAAAATAAAATAACCCATTTTCATTCATACTCTAATACAAACCCCACCACCTTCTCTCTCCAACCCTAAAATGAAATAACCCCATCCTTCCTCCAACCATTATACAAAATCACTCCATCCTCATTCGAACCCCTCACATGAAACAACTCCAATCTCATTCTTGTCCTAAAACAAATTAACCCCATCCCTCCCTCTATCTCATTAAGCAACACACCAAATTATTATTTTTAAACTTTTACTTTCATTTAACCCATTCTAAACAGTCATGACCATTCTACTTAGATGTGCATTCCTCAGTAGGCCTAGGCCATGTGTATCCAAATCATCAGGCTGATAGCCAATGTTGAAATTCACTTTTACTGAGCCTTCCTAAGGCAAAGGCCTAAGCTCACGGTCACTTTAACTCAATCCACCTTCATCATAAACCTGAGGCCTTTGACCGCCATACTATTTTATTTACTCTACCCTCGTCCTTTTGCCTTGCTTCAACCCTCTACATCAAAAGTCTAGCTCTGAACCTATTCTTGCTCGCTCGAATCTCACCATTAACCTAAGGCTTCAACCAAATTCATCTTTTTGTGACCCAACCAAATAGTCCTAATACAAAATAACTCTGTCCTCCCTCTTAACCTAGTACAACATAACCTTAACATCATTCTAACAATGAAACAAAATAACCCCATCCGCCGTCTAACCCCAAAATAAAATAACCCATTTTCATTCATACTCTAATACAAACCCCACGACCTTCTCTCTCCAGCCCTAAAATGAAATAACCCCATCCTTCCTCCAACCATTATACAAAATCACTCCATCCTCATTCGAACCCCTCACATGAAACAACTCCAATCTCATTCTTGTCCTAAAACAAATTAAAACCATCCCTCCCTCTATCTCAATAAGCAACACACCAAACTTTTGCTTTCATTTAACCCATTCCATGCAGTCATGACCATTCTACTTAGATGTGCATTCCTCAGTAGGCCGAGGCCATGTGTATGGGGAAGGATGGGGTTAATCAGTAGGCCGAGGCCATGTGTATCCATGTGTATCCAAAACATCAGGCTGATGGCTTATGTTGAAACTCTTTTACTTTTACTGAACCTTCCTTTGTATCCTAAGGCAAAGGCCTAACCTCATGGTCACTTTAACTCAATCCACCTTCATCATAAAACACGTTAAATATGCTCCTTGGAAGCCGAGACGGCCTTGACGATGAGCTCGCCCACGCTGGGGCCGGCTTTCTTGGGGCGGGCGGCGGCCTTCTTCTTGGGGGCCTTGGCGGGCGCCGAGGCGGCTGGGGCTGGAGCGACTTCTGCCATTGTTCTGCTTTGCTGTGAGCGCGAGTGAGCACAAACTGCTGCAGCGTTCTGTAGAACCTCCCGCTGCAGCGAGGGGGCCGGCCCTTAAAAGCCACATGAGAACGTTGTAGACTCAACTCGCTCGATGCCGCACAGCCGTGTGGCAGCGACGGTCTCGCACTTGTGTTTTCTCTCGGCGTTTGTCGAGCGAAATATGGGCGAAAGCTCAACTTGGCGAGCGTAGAAATGCTCTTTCGTCTCCGAGAGGCTCCACCGTGTGTTGAGAAGACGGGAAGGGCAGCGTAACGACGCCGCGTTTGATACGGCGCTCACCGAAGCGTGCCACGCTACCGGCGTGCCGAACGGGCGGCGGCGCATTTGGCGTGCTAATCGGTGGAAAACGGCGACAAAAGGTGCCACGAACTGGGCGAGTGTTATCCGGTGCGTTGGAGGAGAGCCTCGGCGAGAGCGTGCTGGGCATCCGAGACGTGGGTGCGTTGTTTTGCTCGTCGTGCGAGGCGACCTTGAGGAGTGTGTAAAGCACAGTGTTGCCGTGTGTGCGCAGTATGACTTCCACCGTCGATGCGTCTTTGTCACCGGCGCTTCCACACTCGGAACGGCTCTCCATAGGTCCCCTAATACGCACTCGTAACACACCCAATATACCATAGCCAAAAATCTCATACTAACCCTAACACAAAATAACTGCATACACCCCCCCAACCCTAAAACACAAAAAACAAAATAACAAAAAAAAAAAGACAAAACTTATTCTAAACATAACAAAAAACAATCATGCCCTTTTTCAAGCCTAATACAAAATAACTGCACCTTCACTCTAACCCCAATACAAAATAAACCCAAGCTCATTTAAACCCTAAAACCCCATTTTTCATTTTAACCCTAATAGAAAATAACCATTTTCTCTCTCCAACCCTAAATAAAATAACCCCATCCTTCCTCCAACCATTATACAAAATCACTCCATCCTCATTCGAACCCCTCACATGAAACAACTCCAATCTCATTCTTGTCCTAAAACAAATTAACCCCATCCCTCCCTCTATCTCAATAAGCAACACACCAAATTATTATTTTTAAACTTTTACTTTCATTTAACCCATTCCATGCAGTCATGACCATTCTACTTAGATGTGCATTCCTCAGTAGGCCGAGGCCATGTGTATCCAAATCATCAGGCTGATGGCTAATGTTGAAACTCACTTTTACTGAACCTTCCTTTGTATCCTAAGGCAAAGGCTTAAGCTCACCGTCACTTTAACTCAATCCACCTTCATCATAAAACTGAGGCCTTTGACCGCCATACTATTTTACTTACTCTACCCTCGTCCTTTTGCATTGCTCCGTCCCTCTACATCAAAAAAATATCTATGAACCTATTCTTGCTCGCTCGAATCTCACCATTAACCTAAGACTTCAACCAAATTCATCTTTTAGTTAACCAAACCAAATAGTCCTAATACAAAATAACTCTGTCCTCCCTCTTAACCTAGTACAACATAACCTTAACATCATTCTAACCATGAAACAAAATAACCCCATCCGCGGTCTAACCCCAAAATAAAATAACCCATTTTTATTCATACTCTAATACAAACCCCACCACCATCTCTCTCCAACCCTAAAATGAAATAACACCATCCTTCCTCCAACCATTATACAAAATCACTCCATCCTCATTCGAACCCCTCACATGAAACAACTCCAATCTCATTCTTGTACTAAAACAAATTAACCCCATCCCTCCCTCTATCCCAATAAGCAACACACCAAATTATTATTTTTAAACTTTTACTTTCATTTAACCCATTCCATGCAGACATGACCATTCTACTTAGATGTGCATTCTTCAGTAGGCCGAGGCCATGTGTATCCAAATCATCAGGCTGATAGCCAATGTTGAAATTCACTTTTACTGAGCCTTCCTAAGGCAAAGGCCTAAGCTCACGGTCACTTTAACTCAATCCACCTTCATCATAAACCTGAGGCCTTTGACCGCCATACTATTTTATTTACTCTACCCTCGTCCTTTTGCCTTGCTTCAACCCTCTACATCAAAAGTCTAGCTCTGAACCTATTCTTGCTCGCTCGAATCTCACCATTAACCTAAGGCTTCAACCAAATTCATCTTTTTGTGACCCAACCAAATAGTCCTAATACAAAATAACTCTGTCCTCCCTCTTAACCTAGTACAACATAACCTTAACATCATTCTAACAATGAAACAAAATAACCCCATCCGCCGTCTAACCCCAAAATAAAATAACCCATTTTCATTCATACTCTAATACAAACCCCACGACCTTCTCTCTCCAGCCCTAAAATGAAATAACCCCATCCTTCCTCCAACCATTATACAAAATCACTCCATCCTCATTCGAACCCCTCACATGAAACAACTCCAATCTCATTCTTGTCCTAAAACAAATTAAAACCATCCCTCCCTCTATCTCAATAAGCAACACACCAAACTTTTGCTTTCATTTAACCCATTCCATGCAGTCATGACCATTCTACTTAGATGTGCATTCCTCAGTAGGCCGAGGCCATGTGTATGGGGAAGGATGGGGTTAATCAGTAGGCCGAGGCCATGTGTATCCATGTGTATCCAAAACATCAGGCTGATGGCTTATGTTGAAACTCTTTTACTTTTACTGAACCTTCCTTTGTATCCTAAGGCAAAGGCCTAACCTCATGGTCACTTTAACTCAATCCACCTTCATCATAAACCTGAGGCCTTTGACCGCCATACTATTTTATTTACTCTACCCTCGTCCTTTTGCCTTGCTTCAACCCTCTACATCAAAAGTCTAGCTCTGAACCTATTCTTGCTCGCTCGAATCTCACCATTAACCTAAGGCTTCAACCAAATTCATCTTTTTGTGACCCAACCAAATAGTCCTAATACAAAATAACTCTGTCCTCCCTCTTAACCTAGTACAACATAACCTTAACATCATTCTAACAATGAAACAAAATAACCCCATCCGCCGTCTAACCCCAAAATAAAATAACCCATTTTCATTCATACTCTAATACAAACCCCACGACCTTCTCTCTCCAGCCCTAAAATGAAATAACCCCATCCTTCCTCCAACCATTATACAAAATCACTCCATCCTCATTCCAACCCCTCACATGAAACAACTCCAATCTCATTCTTGTCCTAAAACAAATTAAAACCATCCCTCCCTCTATCTCAATAAGCAACACACCAAACTTTTGCTTTCATTTAACCCATTCCATGCAGTCATGACCATTCTACTTAGATGTGCATTCCTCAGTAGGCCGAGGCCATGTGTATGGGGAAGGATGGGGTTAATCAGTAGGCCGAGGCCATGTGTATCCATGTGTATCCAAAACATCAGGCTGATGGCTTATGTTGAAACTCTTTTACTTTTACTGAACCTTCCTTTGTATCCTAAGGCAAAGGCCTAACCTCATGGTCACTTTAACTCAATCCACCTTCATCATAAACCTGAGGCCTTTGACCGCCATACTATTTTATTTACTCTACCCTCGTCCTTTTGCCTTGCTTCAACCCTCTACATCAAAAGTCTAGCTCTGAACCTATTCTTGCTCGCTCGAATCTCACCATTAACCTAAGGCTTCAACCAAATTCATCTTTTTGTGACCCAACCAAATAGTCCTAATACAAAATAACTCTGTCCTCCCTCTTAACCTAGTACAACATAACCTTAACATCATTCTAACAATGAAACAAAATAACCCCAACCGCCATCTAACCCCAAAATAAAATAACCCATTTTCATTCATACTCTAATTCAAACCCCACCACCTTCTCTCTCCAATCCTAAAACGAAATAACCCCATCCTTTATCCAACCATTATACAAAATCACTCCATCCTCATTCGAACCCCTCACATGAAACAACTCCAATCTCATTCTTGTCCTAAAACAAATTAACCCCATCCCTCCCTCTATCTCAATAAGCAACACACCAAACTTTTGCTTTCATTTAACCCATTCCATGCAGTCATGACCATTCTACTTAGATGTGCATTCCTCAGTAGGCCGAGGCCATGTGTATGGGGAAGGATGGGGTTAATCAGTATGCCGAGGCCATGTGTATCCATGTGTATCCAAAACATCAGGCTGATGGCTTATGTTGAAACTCTTTTACTTTTACTGAACCTTCCTTTGTATCCTAAGGCAAAGGCCTAACCTCATGGTCACTTTAACTCAATCCACCTTCATCATAAACCTGAGGCCTTTGACCGCCATACTATTTTATTTACTCTACCCTCGTCCTTTTGCCTTGCTTCAACCCTCTACATCAAAAGTCTAGCTCTGAACCTATTCTTGCTCGCTCGAATCTCACCATTAACCTAAGGCTTCAACCAAATTCATCTTTTTGTGACCCAACCAAATAGTCCTAATACAAAATATCTCTGTCCTCCCTCTTAACCTAGTACAACATAACCTTAACATCATTCTAACAATGAAACAAAATAACCCCAACCGCCGTCTAACCCCAAAATAAAATAACCCATTTTCATTCATACTCTAATACAAACCCCACCACCTTCTCTCTCCAACCCTAAAATGAAATAACCCCATCCTTCCTCCAACCATTATACAAAATCACTCCATCCTCATTCGAACCCCTCACATGAAACAACTCCAATCTCATTCTTGTCCTAAAACAAATTAACCCCATCCCTCCCTCTATCTCATTAAGCAACACACCAAATTATTATTTTTAAACTTTTACTTTCATTTAACCCATTCTAAACAGTCATGACCATTCTACTTAGATGTGCATTCCTCAGTAGGCCTAGGCCATGTGTATCCAAATCATCAGGCTGATAGCCAATGTTGAAATTCACTTTTACTGAGCCTTCCTAAGGCAAAGGCCTAAGCTCACGGTCACTTTAACTCAATCCACCTTCATCATAAACCTGAGGCCTTTGACCGCCATACTATTTTATTTACTCTACCCTCGTCCTTTTGCCTTGCTTCAACCCTCTACATCAAAAGTCTAGCTCTGAACCTATTCTTGCTCGCTCGAATCTCACCATTAACCTAAGGCTTCAACCAAATTCATCTTTTTGTGACCCAACCAAATAGTCCTAATACAAAATAACTCTGTCCTCCCTCTTAACCTAGTACAACATAACCTTAACATCATTCTAACAATGAAACAAAATAACCCCATCCGCCGTCTAACCCCAAAATAAAATAACCCATTTTCATTCATACTCTAATACAAACCCCACGACCTTCTCTCTCCAGCCCTAAAATGAAATAACCCCATCCTTCCTCCAACCATTATACAAAATCACTCCATCCTCATTCGAACCCCTCACATGAAACAACTCCAATCTCATTCTTGTCCTAAAACAAATTAAAACCATCCCTCCCTCTATCTCAATAAGCAACACACCAAACTTTTGCTTTCATTTAACCCATTCCATGCAGTCATGACCATTCTACTTAGATGTGCATTCCTCAGTAGGCCGAGGCCATGTGTATGGGGAAGGATGGGGTTAATCAGTAGGCCGAGGCCATGTGTATCCATGTGTATCCAAAACATCAGGCTGATGGCTTATGTTGAAACTCTTTTACTTTTACTGAACCTTCCTTTGTATCCTAAGGCAAAGGCCTAACCTCATGGTCACTTTAACTCAATCCACCTTCATCATAAAACACGTTAAATATGCTCCTTGGAAGCCGAGACGGCCTTGACGATGAGCTCGCCCACGCTGGGGCCGGCTTTCTTGGGGCGGGCGGCGGCCTTCTTCTTGGGGGCCTTGGCGGGCGCCGAGGCGGCTGGGGCTGGAGCGACTTCTGCCATTGTTCTGCTTTGCTGTGAGCGCGAGTGAGCACAAACTGCTGCAGCGTTCTGTAGAACCTCCCGCTGCAGCGAGGGGGCCGGCCCTTAAAAGCCACATGAGAACGTTGTAGACTCAACTCGCTCGATGCCGCACAGCCGTGTGGCAGCGACGGTCTCGCACTTGTGTTTTCTCTCGGCGTTTGTCGAGCGAAATATGGGCGAAAGCTCAACTTGGCGAGCGTAGAAATGCTCTTTCGTCTCCGAGAGGCTCCACCGTGTGTTGAGAAGACGGGAAGGGCAGCGTAACGACGCCGCGTTTGATACGGCGCTCACCGAAGCGTGCCACGCTACCGGCGTGCCGAACGGGCGGCGGCGCATTTGGCGTGCTAATCGGTGGAAAACGGCGACAAAAGGTGCCACGAACTGGGCGAGTGTTATCCGGTGCGTTGGAGGAGAGCCTCGGCGAGAGCGTGCTGGGCATCCGAGACGTGGGTGCGTTGTTTTGCTCGTCGTGCGAGGCGACCTTGAGGAGTGTGTAAAGCACAGTGTTGCCGTGTGTGCGCAGTATGACTTCCACCGTCGATGCGTCTTTGTCACCGGCGCTTCCACACTCGGAACGGCTCTCCATAGGTCCCCTAATACGCACTCGTAACACACCCAATATACCATAGCCAAAAATCTCATACTAACCCTAACACAAAATAACTGCATACACCCCCCCAACACTAAAACACAAAAAACAAAATAACAAAAAAAAAAAGACAAAACTTATTCTAAACATAACAAAAAACAATCATGCCCTTTTTCAAGCCTAATACAAAATAACTGCACCTTCACTCTAACCCCAATACAAAATAAACCCAAGCTCATTTAAACCCTAAAACCCCATTTTTCATTTTAACCCTAATAGAAAATAACCATTTTCTCTCTCCAACCCTAAATAAAATAACCCCATCCTTCCTCCAACCATTATACAAAATCACTCCATCCTCATTCGAACCCCTCACATGAAACAACTCCAATCTCATTCTTGTCCTAAAACAAATTAACCCCATCCCTCCCTCTATCTCAATAAGCAACACACCAAATTATTATTTTTAAACTTTTACTTTCATTTAACCCATTCCATGCAGTCATGACCATTCTACTTAGATGTGCATTCCTCAGTAGGCCGAGGCCATGTGTATCCAAATCATCAGGCTGATGGCTAATGTTGAAACTCACTTTTACTGAACCTTCCTTTGTATCCTAAGGCAAAGGCTTAAGCTCACCGTCACTTTAACTCAATCCACCTTCATCATAAAACTGAGGCCTTTGACCGCCATACTATTTTACTTACTCTACCCTCGTCCTTTTGCATTGCTCCGTCCCTCTACATCAAAAAAATATCTATGAACCTATTCTTGCTCGCTCGAATCTCACCATTAACCTAAGACTTCAACCAAATTCATCTTTTAGTTAACCAAACCAAATAGTCCTAATACAAAATAACTCTGTCCTCCCTCTTAACCTAGTACAACATAACCTTAACATCATTCTAACCATGAAACAAAATAACCCCATCCGCGGTCTAACCCCAAAATAAAATAACCCATTTTTATTCATACTCTAATACAAACCCCACCACCATCTCTCTCCAACCCTAAAATGAAATAACACCATCCTTCCTCCAACCATTATACAAAATCACTCCATCCTCATTCGAACCCCTCACATGAAACAACTCCAATCTCATTCTTGTACTAAAACAAATTAACCCCATCCCTCCCTCTATCCCAATAAGCAACACACCAAATTATTATTTTTAAACTTTTACTTTCATTTAACCCATTCCATGCAGACATGACCATTCTACTTAGATGTGCATTCTTCAGTAGGCCGAGGCCATGTGTATCCAAATCATCAGGCTGATAGCCAATGTTGAAATTCACTTTTACTGAGCCTTCCTAAGGCAAAGGCCTAAGCTCACGGTCACTTTAACTCAATCCACCTTCATCATAAACCTGAGGCCTTTGACCGCCATACTATTTTATTTACTCTACCCTCGTCCTTTTGCCTTGCTTCAACCCTCTACATCAAAAGTCTAGCTCTGAACCTATTCTTGCTCGCTCGAATCTCACCATTAACCTAAGGCTTCAACCAAATTCATCTTTTTGTGACCCAACCAAATAGTCCTAATACAAAATAACTCTGTCCTCCCTCTTAACCTAGTACAACATAACCTTAACATCATTCTAACAATGAAACAAAATAACCCCATCCGCCGTCTAACCCCAAAATAAAATAACCCATTTTCATTCATACTCTAATACAAACCCCACGACCTTCTCTCTCCAGCCCTAAAATGAAATAACCCCATCCTTCCTCCAACCATTATACAAAATCACTCCATCCTCATTCGAACCCCTCACATGAAACAACTCCAATCTCATTCTTGTCCTAAAACAAATTAAAACCATCCCTCCCTCTATCTCAATAAGCAACACACCAAACTTTTGCTTTCATTTAACCCATTCCATGCAGTCATGACCATTCTACTTAGATGTGCATTCCTCAGTAGGCCGAGGCCATGTGTATGGGGAAGGATGGGGTTAATCAGTAGGCCGAGGCCATGTGTATCCATGTGTATCCAAAACATCAGGCTGATGGCTTATGTTGAAACTCTTTTACTTTTACTGAACCTTCCTTTGTATCCTAAGGCAAAGGCCTAACCTCATGGTCACTTTAACTCAATCCACCTTCATCATAAACCTGAGGCCTTTGACCGCCATACTATTTTATTTACTCTACCCTCGTCCTTTTGCCTTGCTTCAACCCTCTACATCAAAAGTCTAGCTCTGAACCTATTCTTGCTCGCTCGAATCTCACCATTAACCTAAGGCTTCAACCAAATTCATCTTTTTGTGACCCAACCAAATAGTCCTAATACAAAATAACTCTGTCCTCCCTCTTAACCTAGTACAACATAACCTTAACATCATTCTAACAATGAAACAAAATAACCCCATCCGCCGTCTAACCCCAAAATAAAATAACCCATTTTCATTCATACTCTAATACAAACCCCACGACCTTCTCTCTCCAGCCCTAAAATGAAATAACCCCATCCTTCCTCCAACCATTATACAAAATCACTCCATCCTCATTCCAACCCCTCACATGAAACAACTCCAATCTCATTCTTGTCCTAAAACAAATTAAAACCATCCCTCCCTCTATCTCAATAAGCAACACACCAAACTTTTGCTTTCATTTAACCCATTCCATGCAGTCATGACCATTCTACTTAGATGTGCATTCCTCAGTAGGCCGAGGCCATGTGTATGGGGAAGGATGGGGTTAATCAGTAGGCCGAGGCCATGTGTATCCATGTGTATCCAAAACATCAGGCTGATGGCTTATGTTGAAACTCTTTTACTTTTACTGAACCTTCCTTTGTATCCTAAGGCAAAGGCCTAACCTCATGGTCACTTTAACTCAATCCACCTTCATCATAAACCTGAGGCCTTTGACCGCCATACTATTTTATTTACTCTACCCTCGTCCTTTTGCCTTGCTTCAACCCTCTACATCAAAAGTCTAGCTCTGAACCTATTCTTGCTCGCTCGAATCTCACCATTAACCTAAGGCTTCAACCAAATTCATCTTTTTGTGACCCAACCAAATAGTCCTAATACAAAATAACTCTGTCCTCCCTCTTAACCTAGTACAACATAACCTTAACATCATTCTAACAATGAAACAAAATAACCCCAACCGCCATCTAACCCCAAAATAAAATAACCCATTTTCATTCATACTCTAATTCAAACCCCACCACCTTCTCTCTCCAATCCTAAAACGAAATAACCCCATCCTTTATCCAACCATTATACAAAATCACTCCATCCTCATTCGAACCCCTCACATGAAACAACTCCAATCTCATTCTTGTCCTAAAACAAATTAACCCCATCCCTCCCTCTATCTCAATAAGCAACACACCAAACTTTTGCTTTCATTTAACCCATTCCATGCAGTCATGACCATTCTACTTAGATGTGCATTCCTCAGTAGGCCGAGGCCATGTGTATGGGGAAGGATGGGGTTAATCAGTATGCCGAGGCCATGTGTATCCATGTGTATCCAAAACATCAGGCTGATGGCTTATGTTGAAACTCTTTTACTTTTACTGAACCTTCCTTTGTATCCTAAGGCAAAGGCCTAACCTCATGGTCACTTTAACTCAATCCACCTTCATCATAAACCTGAGGCCTTTGACCGCCATACTATTTTATTTACTCTACCCTCGTCCTTTTGCCTTGCTTCAACCCTCTACATCAAAAGTCTAGCTCTGAACCTATTCTTGCTCGCTCGAATCTCACCATTAACCTAAGGCTTCAACCAAATTCATCTTTTTGTGACCCAACCAAATAGTCCTAATACAAAATATCTCTGTCCTCCCTCTTAACCTAGTACAACATAACCTTAACATCATTCTAACAATGAAACAAAATAACCCCAACCGCCGTCTAACCCCAAAATAAAATAACCCATTTTCATTCATACTCTAATACAAACCCCACCACCTTCTCTCTCCAACCCTAAAATGAAATAACCCCATCCTTCCTCCAACCATTATACAAAATCACTCCATCCTCATTCGAACCCCTCACATGAAACAACTCCAATCTCATTCTTGTCCTAAAACAAATTAACCCCATCCCTCCCTCTATCTCATTAAGCAACACACCAAATTATTATTTTTAAACTTTTACTTTCATTTAACCCATTCTAAACAGTCATGACCATTCTACTTAGATGTGCATTCCTCAGTAGGCCTAGGCCATGTGTATCCAAATCATCAGGCTGATAGCCAATGTTGAAATTCACTTTTACTGAGCCTTCCTAAGGCAAAGGCCTAAGCTCACGGTCACTTTAACTCAATCCACCTTCATCATAAACCTGAGGCCTTTGACCGCCATACTATTTTATTTACTCTACCCTCGTCCTTTTGCCTTGCTTCAACCCTCTACATCAAAAGTCTAGCTCTGAACCTATTCTTGCTCGCTCGAATCTCACCATTAACCTAAGGCTTCAACCAAATTCATCTTTTTGTGACCCAACCAAATAGTCCTAATACAAAATAACTCTGTCCTCCCTCTTAACCTAGTACAACATAACCTTAACATCATTCTAACAATGAAACAAAATAACCCCATCCGCCGTCTAACCCCAAAATAAAATAACCCATTTTCATTCATACTCTAATACAAACCCCACGACCTTCTCTCTCCAGCCCTAAAATGAAATAACCCCATCCTTCCTCCAACCATTATACAAAATCACTCCATCCTCATTCGAACCCCTCACATGAAACAACTCCAATCTCATTCTTGTCCTAAAACAAATTAAAACCATCCCTCCCTCTATCTCAATAAGCAACACACCAAACTTTTGCTTTCATTTAACCCATTCCATGCAGTCATGACCATTCTACTTAGATGTGCATTCCTCAGTAGGCCGAGGCCATGTGTATCCATGTGTATCCGAATCATCAGGCTGATGGCTTATGTTGAAACTCACTTTTACTGAACCTTCCTTTGTATCCTAAGGCAAAGGCCTAAGCTCACGGTCACTTTAACTCAATCCACCTTCATCATAAACCTGAGGCCTCCTTACAAAGCCACTGTTACTCACTCTTCCTAGATCACATCTGCACTAAACACACTTTCACCGCCATACTTTTTAACCTACGCTACCTCAATTTAATTATTCTACTCTCGTCCTTTTGCCTTGCTTCAACCCTCTACATCAAAAGCCTTGCTCTGAACCTACTTTTGCTCACTCAAATCCCACCATAAACCTAAGGCTTTAACTAACTTCACCCTTCTGTGACCCAACAAAAAAGGCTTGTGGGAGAGCCTAACCGTATGCCTGGTTATATACACTAGACAGCTTTCATTACAAAGATCAGGTGTGTAATTCTAGGGTTTAAGTCAACCCTAGTATGGTTTCCTGCCTCACTCTTCCCCACCTGTAAGGCTGATCTCCTCTGGACTGGTCTTTCACAGGTGATGTGCAGCTTCATTTATCCCACTTAGCACTACAAGCCCACTCCATACAGTTAGTATGGCACAGTATTTTAGTTTGCTGCTCTGTCCCTGAATCCTAGTACACTATACCAATTAAATGCAAACAAACAATTAAGTAAGTTGATTTACATACATACATCAATAAGTATGTAACAATAAAGGCACTCTCTAATAAATAATAATAATAATAATAATAATAATTAGTATTATAACTTACTTGGTTCTTGAATAAAACTGCTCTTTGGAAGAAACCGTGGGTGGCTCTTAAAAGAGCCGTTGGGTTTGGATTATGCCGCTATCACTATTTACTTGGAGCTCGTGTACTTGGTGACGGCCTTTGTGCCCTCTGACACGGCGTGCTTGGCCAACTCACCGGGAAGGAGCAGACGCACAGCAGTCTGGATCTCCCTAGAGGTGATAGTAGAACGTTTGTTGTAGTGAGCCAAACGAGAAGACTCACCGGCGATGCGCTCGAAGATGTCGTTCACGAACGAGTTCATGATGCCCATCGCTTTAGAGGAGATTCCAGTGTCAGGGTGGACCTGCTTCAGCACCTTGTACACGTAGATGGCATAGCTCTCCTTCCTGGACTTTCTGCGCTTCTTGCCGCCTTTCCCGGCCGTCTTGGTCACGGCTTTCTTGGATCCCTTCTTGGGCGCGGACTTAGCTGGCTCAGGCATACTGCTCCTCGTCGAGTAAGACTGAAGAATGAGGGGGAGGCGATAAGCTCCCACATTATTTAGACTCTAGCATTTTAATTAGACGAGGTACCGCCTCCAGAATGCCGTCAAACGACCATTGGACAACAAATTGTCCGCTCTCTTCTTGCCAACCCCCCACCCTTCATTCCCCTCCCCTCCTCTCCCCTCCCCTCCCAATTCTCCCCTTCCCTTCCCCCTCCCCAGAGCAGCATTCTCTTTGTTCGCCTACCCGCGCATTTTTACCCACCGTGCAGACGGCACATTATTTTTCGCCACAGCGGCGTTGACGGCCATATTCTGAATTTATTCAAACGTTTAATCAACGCATACGGGGGAAATTGAAAACTATATGTATTCTTCATATATATAAAATTAGCTTCTTAACCGGGAGATTCATAACCACCATCATTGACTATATTGAAACAAACAAACAAATATGATTCTTGCAACATTCTATCCCGCGCATTCTTAATCTACAGGGCTGTTTTTCTGTTTTTCGGCACAGCGGCGTTGACGGCGATTTTTTTTCTATCAGGATTTATTAAGACATATAGTTCGGATTTAACCAACGCACACGGGGGGCAAAATGGAAAACAATACATATATACAGACATATCTATTATATGTATATATACACATGTATTCTTCCGGTATATTACATTTTAATACAGAGTATGCGGGAGATGGACTGCCTTATTTGATAACAAACTAAGAATAGAAACAGGCTCTTTTGCTGGATTTGTGGGTGGCTCTTAAAAGAGCCGTTGTGTTTAGAGCTGTTCAGGCCGAGCGTTTAACCTCCGAATCCATACAGAGTGCGTCCCTGGCGCTTCAGGGCGTACACCACATCCATAGCGGTGACGGTCTTTCTTTTGGCATGCTCAGTGTACGTGACTGCGTCTCTGATCACGTTTTCCAAGAACACTTTGAGCACACCGCGGGTCTCTTCGTAGATCAGACCGGAGATACGCTTGACGCCACCACGACGAGCCAGACGGCGAATAGCCGGCTTTGTGATACCCTGGATGTTATCGCGAAGCACTTTACGATGACGCTTGGCGCCTCCTTTCCCAAGGCCTTTGCCGCCCTTTCCTCTGCCTGACATCCTCGCTGCTTCTTTTCCCAGTCGACGAGAAGAGAATCTATGAAGCTGGGGAGCCAGAGACACGCCTGTTATACTCCTCTATAGGACCTAAATGAAAGCAAGGGAACCGAGCGACGTCACAGTACATTAGCTCCGCCTCATACTCTGTACGTGTGCAGAACGCTTGTTTTGCTGTACAGCGACTCAAACATGCCTAGACCACTCAAAGATTGCACATAAAGCCACTGAGTGGGTAGCCATACAAAATACAGTATATTAATATTAATTCGGAATTAAATATTAATTCCGTACCCTCTGGATGTACTCATGTTCAAAATTCAAAAAAGTGCTCTTTTTGGATTTCATGTGGATTTCATTAACATGTGGTGTACATGGGGGGGGGGGGGATCAATAGTCAAAGTCAAGCAATAATAGCATCACTTCTCAATGCATTTGCAGCATGTCTTCCTTCTACTGCTTGTAGTTTCACAGTCTGGCCACACAATGGCATCCAGACTCCAAGTGTTCTAAAAAGGAATAAACTAATAATAGTAATAATAATAACGCAGCATACTTTGGATCATGCATAACCTTCACTCTGAATACTTTAACTCATCATGATTTAGCTTCGAAACCTACAGCCTAGCTCCAGACCTGCTTGACCTTATAATTAAAAAGTAAGCTAAACTATAATTAGGAGCGAAAATCACTTCTGAAATAGCTTGGTCTTATGGCGAAATCTTAAAATAAATAAATAAATAGCTGAATGAATTAATAAAATTCAGTGACCTAGGCTTAAGATGAACTTACAGTGACTCAAAGTAGGCTCATACACAGCCTCTGACTCCTTTTCACGAAATTTGAAGTGCATAGGGGCCATGTGACCTTTGTAAATAAACATTTATGCACCGTTTTCTTAGAAAGATTACACACTTGACATTATTATTGTTATTATTGTAGTAATTGATTGTGTGTTTTACCATCCTAAACCGCACTCCAGTACTCTCTAGTGCACTAGGTGAGTATAGAAGCCGTTTTTTCGTGACATCGTGCACTCCACGTGGAGTCGTTTCGGCAACTAGCTAACGAAAATAATCTTTTGTAAACAAAACACTAGCTAGCAAGCTACACAGGCTGCCCAGCTCTGAAAACCAGAAGATAGGCTGCTGGTAGCCGGGTTTAAGCACGACTGTTTCTCCCTCACTTGCTCCAAATAACAATATAGAGAACTACGCACGTGTCCGTAATATCGTTATTTCTGTGATTAATTTTAAGACACCTAGCCATCATGCTACTCTCCAAGGTGGCTTCTCGGTTTCAACCACGACAGTAAACGTATAAATGTTGCTGTATACACCGTTTCATAATAAAACTTGCTGGCGTATGTTATTGTTTGTACCATCCGAGTTAGCTAGCATGCTAATCGCTTTGTTAGCTCATGTGTGGACCTGAAAAAGCAAGTTAACTCAAATCACTCAACAGCCACAAATCACGGCTGTATTGCGTACTTTTATGCTACAACTCCGCATGTGGCACTGCACTGTGGTCAACAAATAATGACCCCTCATAATTAGGCTCATATTTGCGCTTTACTGTTTATGCTAGCCGCGTTAGCCACGCTGCTAATCGCTAAGCTGGCTCCAAGCTATGTACAACTCCACACACAGATCCAGCAACGGCAGTTCTACATCAGTTTGCTGTGACTGGGTGTACAACTTTAGGCTCTCGGCAAAATCGAGTTATCGGATATCATTATCTACTTCATTTTTGGCAAGTTAGCAAACGTTATCGTGCTAACAACGACACACCGAAGCTAACCAGGGTCCAGTAGTGTAAGGACTAAAAAAAAACGACGTTTCACATGTATGAACATTAAAAGTAGCTAACATATGTCTTAACACGACAAATACCTCGGTCAGCCCTCTGATGGCTGTCGCCATGTGCGCCTCGGTCTCGTATACAACAAAGTCACACTACATCACGCCATTCTAACGTGCGCAGCGTTTATTACACACACACACACATGACAAAATTAGTCCTTCCTCAATGCACCTGAATATAAATCACATAAATGGCTATTTAGTACTAGGGTTACGACCTTGCAAGCATAAAACAAGCACCCACGAAGATCACCCCACTACTGTACACCATGGCACACGGTTTACTTTTTACTGTGACTGGACGTGCAGTTATCGGATTTCATCATTAGATGAAGACAGATAGATAGATAGATAGATAGATAGATAATCAATAAAACGTCATCTATCGAACTTGTAGTTAGGCATCATGGGAATTGTAGTCCTTGATCTTGACACTACAGGATAAAGACAAATCGTGTCATTGACACATTGACATAAAGACGTTTAAAGAAACACACAAACCAGTACAGGGTTTGTATTTTCTGTCAGAATGAATGAGTATGCATAAAGCGAGGCATATGTCTACAAATGCATGTCTCTCTCTCTCTCTCTCTCTCTCTCTCTCTCTCTCTCTCTCTCTCTCTCTCTCTCTCTCTCTCTCTCTCTCTCTCTCTCTCTCTCTCTCTCTCTCTCTCTCTCTCTCTCTCACAAACCACCACTGAAATATTTTTGCACATAAAGTAAATTGAGGCCAACTTAAACTAAACCCACACCATTTGGATTCCTCAGGTTTCCACTATACATCTTCTAATAACAGCCATATTGGTTAGCAGTTAGTGGAAGAGAAAGGAAGGAAAGAAATTGTGGAAAGCAAAGTATGTTGCAGTTAGTGGATGATAAAGCCTTAGACATATGTTGCAGTTAGTAGATGATAAAGAAATTGTGGTGGTATAAAGTAAGTGTAAAGCTCATGATGAAGTCAGGGTGAGTGGAAGCAGTTTGGCTTGACCTACCCTTTAGGATTCTGATGGAGTTTCAGGGCTAAGCTTTAAGACTGTGGTCGTAGTACGTGAATGGAGCGTGGATGCCATCTGGTGGTCAAAATGTAAATCTGCAAAATATAAAAAATACATATTTTTTTTTTGGTCCACAGAGACATTTAAAGAAGCAAAATCAGAAAGAGGAGAAAGAGTTAAATTTGAGAAGCACAAAAAAGCTAAATCACAAGTGAGTACGGCTGACTTTTGATACACCTTTGTTAGCACTTTTGTGTTAATTTGTTACTTACCTATGCCTTGAAGAAAGTCTCTGACCTTGCAGGTTAAAATGATTTTTTGCGCTGATGGTGCATCCGCTTTCCAATTTTTAGCTTTGCCCCACTTGCCTCCAGCTCTTCAGCCAGGTCTTGATAGCAGAGCGGTGTTCTTTATTGATTTATGATTATTATGTTGACCTCAATATAACCTGATGCATACATACATACACATAACCATACAACATAGAATTTAAGGGCTCTAAGGGGAGGAGAACAAAGGTCCTACATAGAACTGCACTACTCTACAGTTTGACTCTTAATGAGAGAATTGTTGGCTTTTTACCTAACTGATAATAAAGTGCCTTAAATAAAGAGTGCTTCTATCAAGCATTCTTTAACTAAAGACATTTTATCAAGATCTGTAAGGAGATAATACAGTATTGAGTATTTTGTTTTCTTCTGCCCTACTTTATCATTAGCATATTGTTAAAACCCAAACAAAATTACGGTGCCCTAAAATAAGTTTTCATTTCATTGCCTGGTAGCATGACAACTGGTTATCCTGCTGGCTACTAAAATGCCCAAAAGTTCCTTGGTAGAACTTAGTAGACTTACTGGAGTTCACAACCATCTGTCATATGTAAAAGCTGTAACATTCACACACATACACGTATACATCTATGTTGTTAGCGTTTGCATTTGCGAGTTTGACCACACGATGGCATCCACGCTCCATCCATGACATATATCCACGATCCCAAAACAACGGTGACGTTTGCAATAGGGCACTTCCTAAATCCCTTACACTGTATACACTACACAGAAGTGCACTTCTCTAGTCAAGTCTTTTAGGCTTCTGATGGAGTTTCAGGGCTAGGCCTCAAGACTGTGGTCATAGTACGTAAATGGAGCGTGGATGCCATCGTGTGGTCAAAATGTAAAACAATTAATCTTGCAATTTTTTATTTATTTATTGATTTATTTATTGATTTATTTATTTATTTCTTGTCCACGGAGACAATTAAAGAAGCAAAATCAGAAAGAGGAGAAAGAGTTACATTTAAATAGCAGAGAAGCTAACTTACAAGGGAGGAGGCAGTACGGTCGGCTGTTGATAAACTTTTGTTAGCACTTTTGTATTCATTTGTTACTTACCTATGCCTTGAAGAAAGTCTCTGACCTAAACCATGCAGGTTAATTTTTTTTTGAGGGTGCGTATGTTTTTCCATATTTTAGCTTTGCTCCACTGGCCTCCAGCTCCTCAGTCAGGTCTTGATAGCAGATGAGTCAATTTTAATTGGCAAGGTTTTGGTCAGAGACCATCTTTAGTTAGGCATCATGGGAATTGTAGTCGTTGATCTAATACACTACAACTTAAAGATATAGTGTCCACAGAGACATTTAAAGAAAGAAAGATCAAACACAAATCGAATAAATGGTATATTATTGCATACAAGGGAAAAGCTCCTAATGAGGCCAACTAAAACTACATGTTTACCCCTTGGATTTCTCAGGCTCGTTTTACATCTTCTAATAAAAGTCATGTTAGATTAGATAAACACAGAGGGAGTTAATGTTGCTTTAAGTAATGTTGCTTTTACCATATGTTGCAGTTAGTGGATGATAAAGAAATATGGAAAGACATTGTGGTAAGCAAAGTAAGTGTAGAGCTCATGATGAAGTCTGGGTGAGTGGAAGCAGTTTGGCTAGACCTACCCCTTAGGCTTCTGATGGAGTTTCAGGGCTAAGCTTTAAGTCTGTGGTCGTAGTACGTGAATGGAGCGTGGATGCCATCTGGTGGTCAAAATGTAAATCTGCAAAATATAAAACAATTCATCTTTTTGATTTTTTGGTCCATGCAGACATTTAAAGAAGCAAAATCAGAAAGAGGAGAAAGAGTTTTTTGTATTCATTTGTTACTTACCTATGCCTTGAAGAAAGTCTCTGACCGAAACCTTGCAGGGTGCGTATGCTTTTCCATATTTTAGCTATAGCAGATGAGCGGTTTTCTTTATTGATTTATGATTATTATGGGAACCTCAATATAAACTGATACACAGAGTTTAAGGGCTCTAAAGAGAAGGAAACAAAGGTCCTACATAGAAGTGCACTACTCTACAATTTGTCTCAAAGGCTTCTAGCAGTGAGTGAATTGGAGGCTTTTTACCTAACTGCATGCTGTTTGGTTGTCATGATGGCTAATACAGTGCCTTCATTAAAGACAGCTTCTATCAAGCATTCTTCAAAACAAGACATTTTATCTAGTTGTGGAAGGAGGTTATACGGTCTGGAGGTTTTTTTTTTGTTTTGTTTTGGTTTTTTTTTCCTTCTGTCCGACTTTATCGTTAGCATATTGTTAAAATGAAACCCAAGCCCAAACGACAATCATCCCACAAGACATGTAATTACTTTTTAGATTTATTGGTGCAGTTAACAATCATATTTAATGTGTATAAAATTGCCCTAAATTAAGTTTCCATTTCATTGCCTGGCAGCATGAGAACTGGTAACCATGCTGGCTTCTAAAATGCCCTGAACTGAAGTATGCTTCAATAGAAACATTTTTAAAAATGTACTTTAAAAAACACTAACCAAAATAACACCGCAATACAAATGACTTAGTAGACGTACTGGAGTTCACAACCATCTATCAAATGAAAAAGCTGTAACATTCACACGAATAAATCTAGTTAGTCAACGTTTGCATTTGCCTAGTTTGACCACACGATGGCATCCACGCTCCATCCATGACATATATGCCCATGATCCCAAAACAACGGTGGTCGTTTGCAATGAGCACTTCCAAAAGCCCTTCTATTCACCACACAGAAGAGCACTACTGTACTCAAGGCTCAAAGGCTTCTACTCTCTATTACATAACCGGGTGCATCCTAGGCAGGACAAACACTTTACCCCTGCCAGTATTTATTCACTATTTCTTTTCCCTAGGCTTCTCTAATGATCATTTTACATGTGCTGGGAAGGTTCATTTAATTTGCTCCATACTTCAAGGGTTATACTTCCAGACAAGCTAGACTGTACTAAATAAGGTAATTTTTGAAGTATAGCACAAAACAATACTGACTCAACATTCATTTAATTTTGGCGTTTTTCCCGCTGATCTGGGTTAATTTTACAAACAATGTGACGGGAAACATGAATTTTATAGAGTTAACATATAGAGTAAACATATAATTTTTTAGAGTTAGACATGCCTTGTTCTGGTAGAGGTATTGAAAGAGATTAAAAACAAACAAACAAACAAACATTCCTCTCCGGACTATACACTTACCTCCTTTACTGCTGCCCTAAAAGCAAGCACAAACAACACAGCTGGTCTCGCTTACTCTCTATGCAATCAAACTCATGTTGCATATGTATGAAACGTAAGTACCCCAAATCAAGCTCTCATTATATGAATATACACATACATTGCTCTCTGAAACTGTGCTTGCAGTTGTATAGTTTCACCACGCGGTGGGATCTACGCTCCATCCATGACTAATGCCGTTTGTAATAGGCCAAAACCGGCCTAAACACTACATAGTGTAAAGTGTAGTGTTCTACTGAAAGGGCAGTGGCTTCTACTTTCTGCTGGGGTGAATGAACTGTTTCCAAACTATTAAATATGTATAAACATATTGATAGGTATTAAAAGAAAAGTATTCATATGTATTAAAACACGTTAAATATGGCGATTTTGATGTGAAATGTAGTACAAAACGTTATATATATATATATATATATATATATATATATATATATATATAGACACACATATAGAAGTTGTTTTTTTTCCCTAATCCCTAAGGCAAAGGCTTAAGCTCACCGTCACTTTAACTCAATCCACCTTCATCATAAAACTGAGGCCTTTGACCGCCATACTATTTTACTTACTCTTCCCTCGTCCTTTTGCATTGCTCCAAACCCTCTACATCAAAAAAATATCTATGAACCTATTCTTGCTCCCTCGAATCTCACCATTAACCTAAGACTTCAACCAAATTCATCTTTTAGTGAACCAAACCAAATAGTCCTAATACAAAATAACTCTGTCCTCCCTCTTAACCTAGTACAACATAACCTTAACATCATTCTAACAATGAAACAAAATAACCCCATCCGCCGTCTAACCCCAAAATAAAATAACCCATTTTCATTCATACTCTAATACAAACCCCACCACCTTCTCTCTCCAACCCTAAAATGAAATAACCCCATCCTTCATCCAACCATTAAACAAAATCACTCCATCCTCATTCGAACCCCTCACATGAAACAACTGCAATCTCATTCTTGTCCTAAAACAAATTAACCCCATCCTTCCCTCTATTTCAATAAGCAACACACCAAACTTTTGCTTTCATTTAACCCATTCCATGCAGTCATGACCATTCTACTTAGATGTGCAGTCCTCAGTAGGCCGAGGCCATGTGTATCCATGTGTATCCGAATCATCAGGCTGATGGCTTATGTTGAAACTCACTTTTACTGAACCTTCCTTTGTATCCTAAGGCAAAGGCCTAAGCTCACGGTCACTTTAACTCAATCCACCTTCATCATAAAACTGAGGCCTTTGACCGCCATACTATTTTACTTACTCTACCCTCGTCCTTTTGCATTGCTCCAAACCCTCTACATCAAAAAAATATCTATGAACCTATTCTTGCTCGCTCAAATCTCACCATTAACCTAAGACTTCAACCAAATTCATCTTTTAGTGAACCAAACCAAATAGTCCTAATACAAAATAACTCTGTCCTCCCTCTTAACCTAGTACAACATAACCTTAACATCATTCTAACCATGAAACAAAATAACCCCATCCGCCGTCTAACCCCAAAATAAAATAACCCATTTTCATTCATACTCTAATACAAACCCCACCACCATCTCTCTCCAACCCTAAAATGAAATAACACCATCCTTCCTCCAACCATTATACAAAATCACTCCATCCTCATTCGAACCCCTCACATGAAACAACTCCAATCTCATTCTTGTCCTAAAACAAATTAACCCCATCCTTCCCTCTATCTCAATAAGCAACACACCAAACTTTTGCTTTCATTTAACCCATTCCATGCAGTCATGACCATTCTACTTAGATGTGCAGTCCTCAGTAGGCCGAGGCCATGTGTATCCATGTGTATCCGAATCATCAGGCTGATGGCTTATGTTGAAACTCACTTTTTACTGAAACCTGAGGCCTCCTTACAAAGCCACTGTTACTCACTCTTCCTAGATCACATCTGCACTAAACACACTTTCACCGCCATACTTTTTTACTTACGCTACCTCAATTTAATTATTCTACCCTCATCCTTTTGCCTTACTTCGACCCTCTACATCAAAAGCCTTGCTCTGAACCTACTTTTGCTCACTCAAATCCCACCATAAACCTAAGGCTTTAACTAACTTCACCCTTCTGTGACCCAACAAAAAAGGCTTGTGGGAGAGCCTAACCGTATGCCTGGTTATATATACTAGACAGCTTTCATTACAAAGATCAGGTGTGTAATTCTAGGGTTTAAGTCAACCCTAGTATGGTTTCCTGCCTCACTCTTCCCCACCTGTAAGGCTGATCTCCTCTGGACTGGTCTTTCACAGGTGATGTGCAGCTTCATTTATCCCACTTAGCACTACAAGCCCACTCCATACAGTTAGTATGGCACAGTATTTTAGTTTGCTGCTCTGTCCCTGAATCCTAGTACACTACACCAATTAAATGCAAACAAACAATTAAGTAAGTTGATTTACATACATACATCAATAAGTATGTAACAATAAAGGCACTCTCTAATAAATAATAATAATAATAATAATAATTAGTATTATAACTTAATTGGTTCTTGAATAAAACTGCTCTTTGGAAGAAACCGTGGGTGGCTCTTAAAAGAGCCGTTGGGTTTGGATTATGCCGCTATCACTATTTACTTGGAGCTCGTGTACTTGGTGACGGCCTTTGTGCCCTCTGACACGGCGTGCTTAGCCAACTCACCGGGAAGGAGCAGACGCACAGCAGTCTGGATCTCCCTAGAGGTGATAGTAGAACGTTTGTTGTAGTGAGCCAAACGAGAAGACTCACCGGCGATGCGCTCGAAGATGTCGTTCACGAACGAGTTCATGATGCCCATCGCTTTAGAGGAGATTCCAGTGTCAGGGTGGACCTGCTTCAGCACCTTGTACACGTAGATGGCATAGCTCTCCTTCCTGGACTTTCTGCGCTTCTTGCCGCCTTTCCCGGCCGTCTTGGTCACAGCTTTCTTGGATCCCTTCTTGGGGATCTTCTACCCGTCGTGCGAGGCGACCTTGAGGAGTGTGTAAAGCACAGTGTTGCCGTGTGTGCGCAGTATGACTTCCACCGTCGATGCGTCTTTGTCACCGGCGCTTCCACACTCGTAACGGCTCTCCATAGGTCCCCTAATACGCACTCGTAACACACCCAATATACCATAGCCAAAAATCTCATACTAACCCTAACACAAAATAACTGCAACTTCTAAACATAACATAAAACAATGATGCCCTTTTTCAAGCCTAATACAAAATAACTGCACCTTCACTCTAACCCCAATACAAAATAAACCCAAGCTCATTTAAACCCTAAAACCCCATTTTTCATTTTAACCCTAATAGAAAATAACCATTTTCTCTCTCCAACCCTAAATAAAATAACCCCATCCTTCCTCCAACCATTATACAAAATCACTCCACCCTCATTCGAACCCCTCACATGAAACAACTCCAATCTCATTCTTGTACTAAAACAAATTAACCCCATCCCTCCCTCTATCCCAATAAGCAACACACCAAATTATTATTCTAAACTTTTACTTTCATTTAACCCATTCCATGCAGTCATGACCATTCTACTTAGATGTGCATTCCTCAGTAGGCCGAGGCCATGTGTATCCAAATCATCAGGCTGATGGCTAATGTTGAAACTCACTTTTACTGAACCTTCCTTTGTATCCTAAGGCAAAGGCCTAAGCTCACGGTCACTTTAACTCAATCCACCTTCATCATAAAACTGAGGCCTTTGACCGCCATACTATTTTACTTACTCTACCCTCGTCCTTTTGCATTGCTCCAAACCCTCTACATCAAAAAAATATCTATGAACCTATTCTTGCTCCCTCGAATCTCACCATTAACCTAAGACTTCAACCAAATTCATCTTTTAGTGAACCAAACCAAATAGTCCTAATACAAAATAACTCTGTCCTCCCTCTTAACCTAGTACAACATAACCTTAACATCATTCTAACAATGAAACAAAATAACCCCATCCGCCGTCTAACCCCAAAATAAAATAACCCATTTTCATTCATACTCTAATACAAACCCCACCACCTTCTCTCTCCAACCCTAAAATGAAATAACCCCATCCTTCATCCAACCATTAAACAAAATCACTCCATCCTCATTCAAACCCCTCACATGAAACAACTGCAATCTCATTCTTGTCCTAAAACAAATTAACCCCATCCTTCCCTCTATTTCAATAAGCAACACACCAAACTTTTGCTTTCATTTAACCCATTCCATGCAGTCATGACCATTCTACTTAGATGTGCAGTCCTCAGTAGGCCGAGGCCATGTGTATCCATGTGTATCCGAATCATCAGGCTGATGGCTTATGTTGAAACTCACTTTTACTGAACCTTCCTTTGTATCCTAAGGCAAAGGCCTAAGCTCACGGTCACTTTAACTCAATCCACCTTCATCATAAAACTGAGGCCTTTGACCGCCATACTATTTTACTTACTCTACCCTCGTCCTTTTGCATTGCTCCAAACCCTCTACATCAAAAAAATATCTATGAACCTATTCTTGCTCGCTCAAATCTCACCATTAACCTAAGACTTCAACCAAATTCATCTTTTAGTGAACCAAACCAAATAGTCCTAATACAAAATAACTCTGTCCTCCCTCTTAACCTAGTACAACATAACCTTAACATCATTCTAACCATGAAACAAAATAACCCCATCCGCCGTCTAACCCCAAAATAAAATAACCCATTTTCATTCATACTCTAATACAAACCCCACCACCATCTCTCTCCAACCCTAAAATGAAATAACACCATCCTTCCTCCAACCATTATACAAAATCACTCCATCCTCATTCGAACCCCTCACATGAAACAACTCCAATCTCATTCTTGTCCTAAAACAAATTAACCCCATCCTTCCCTCTATCTCAATAAGCAACACACCAAACTTTTGCTTTCATTTAACCCATTCCATGCAGTCATGACCATTCTACTTAGATGTGCAGTCCTCAGTAGGCCGAGGCCATGTGTATCCATGTGTATCCGAATCATCAGGCTGATGGCTTATGTTGAAACTCACTTTTACTGAACCTTCCTTTGTATCCTAAGGCAATGGCCTAAGCTCACGGTCACTTTAACTCAATCCACCTTCATCATAAACCTGAGGCCTCCTTACAAAGCCACTGTTACTCACTCTTCCTAGATCACATCTGCACTAAACACACTTTCACCGCCATACTTTTTTACTTACGCTACCTCAATTTAATTATTCTACCCTCATCCTTTTGCCTTACTTCGACCCTCTACATCAAAAGCCTTGCTCTGAACCTACTTTTGCTCACTCAAATCCCACCATAAACCTAAGGCTTTAACTAACTTCACCCTTCTGTGACCCAACAAAAAAGGCTTGTGGGAGAGCCTAACCGTATGCCTGGTTATATATACTAGACAGCTTTCATTACAAAGATCAGGTGTGTAATTCTAGGGTTTAAGTCAACCCTAGTATGGTTTCCTGCCTCACTCTTCCCCACCTGTAAGGCTGATCTCCTCTGGACTGGTCTTTCACAGGTGATGTGCAGCTTCATTTATCCCACTTAGCACTACAAGCCCACTCCATACAGTTAGTATGGCACAGTATTTTAGTTTGCTGCTCTGTCCCTGTATCCTAGTACACTACACCAATTAAATGCAAACAAACAATTAAGTAAGTTGATTTACATACATACATCAATAAGTATGTAACAATAAAGGCACTCTCTAAGAAATAATAATAATAATAATAATTAGTATTATAACTTAATTGGTTCTTGAATAAAACTGCTCTTTGGAAGAAACCGTGGGTGGCTCTTAAAAGAGCCGTTGGGTTTGGATTATGCCGCTATCACTATTTACTTGGAGCTCGTGTACTTGGTGACGGCCTTTGTGCCCTCTGACACGGCGTGCTTAGCCAACTCACCGGGAAGGAGCAGACGCACAGCAGTCTGGATCTCCCTAGAGGTGATAGTAGAACGTTTGTTGTAGTGAGCCAAACGAGAAGACTCACCGGCGATGCGCTCGAAGATGTCGTTCACGAACGAGTTCATGATGCCCATCGCTTTAGAGGAGATTCCAGTGTCAGGGTGGACCTGCTTCAGCACCTTGTACACGTAGATGGCATAGCTCTCCTTCCTGGACTTTCTGCGCTTCTTGCCGCCTTTCCCGGCCGTCTTGGTCACGGCTTTCTTGGATCCCTTCTTGGGCGCGGACTTAGCTGGCTCAGGCATACTGCTCCTCGTCGAGTAAGACTGAAGAATGAGGGGGAGGCGATAAGCTCCCACATTATTTAGACTCTAGCATTTTAATTAGACGAGGTACCGCCTCCAGAATGCCGTCAAACGACCATTGGACAACAAATTGTCCGCTCTCTTCTTGCCAACCCCCCACCCTTCATTCCCCTCCCCTCCCCTCCCCTCCCCTCCCCTCCCTATTCTCCTCTTCCCTTCCCCCTCCCCAGAGCAGCATTCTCTTTGTTCGCCTACCCGCGCATTTTTACCCACCGTGCAGACGGCACATTATTTTTCGCCACAGCGGCGTTGACGGCGATATTCTGAATTTATTCAAACGTTTAATCAACGCATACGGGGGAAATTGAAAACTATATGTATTCTTCATATATATAAAATTAGCTTCTTAACCGGGAGATTCATAACCACCATCATTGACTATATTGAAACAAACAAACAAATATGATTCTTGCAACATTCTATCCCGCGCATTCTTAATCTATAGGGCTGTTTTTCTGTTTTTCGGCACAGCGGCGTTGACGGCGATTTTTTTTCTATCAGGATTTATTAAGACATATAGTTCGGATTTAACCAACGCACACGGGGGGCAAAATGGAAAACAATACATATATACAGACATATCTATTATATGTATATATACACATGTATTCTTCCGGTATATTACATTTTAATACAGAGTATGCGGGAGATCGACTGCCTTATTTGATAACAAACTAAGAATAGAAACAGGGTCTTTTGCTGGATTTGTGGGTGGCTCTTAAAAGAGCCGTTGTGTTTAGAGCTGTTCAGGCCGAGCGTTTAACCTCCGAATCCATACAGAGTGCGTCCCTGGCGCTTCAGGGCGTACACCACATCCATAGCGGTGACGGTCTTTCTTTTGGCATGCTCAGTGTACGTGACTGCGTCTCTGATCACGTTTTCCAAGAACACTTTGAGCACACCGCGGGTCTCTTCGTAGATCAGACCGGAGATACGCTTGACGCCACCACGACGAGCCAGACGGCGAATAGCCGGCTTTGTGATACCCTGTATGTTATCGCGAAGCACTTTACGATGACGCTTGGCGCCTCCTTTCCCAAGGCCTTTGCCGCCCTTTCCTCTGCCTGACATCCTCGCTGCTTTTTTTCCCAGTCGACGAGAAGAGAATCTATGAAGCTGGGGAGCCAGAGACACGCCTGTTATACTCCTCTATAGGACCTAAATGAAAGCAAGGGAACCGAGCGACGTCACAGTACATTAGCTCCGCCTCATACTCTGTACGTGTGCAGAACGCTTGTTTTGCTGTACAGCGACTCAAACATGCCTAGACCACTCAAAGATTGCACATAAAGCCACTGAGTGGGTAGCCATACAAAATACAGTATATTAATATTAATTCGGAATTAAATATTAATTCAGTACCCTCTGGATGTACTCATGTTCAAAATTCAAAAAAGTGCTCTTTTTGGATTTCATGTGGGGGGGGGGGAATCAATAGTCAAAGTCAAGCAATAATAGCATCACTTCTCAATGCATTTGCAGCATGTCTTCCTTCTACTGCTTGTAGTTTCACAGTCTGGCCACACAATGGCATCCAGACTCCAAGTGTTCTAAAAAGGAATAAACTAATAATAGTAATAATAATAACGCAGCATACTTTGGATCATGCATAACCTTCACTCTGAATACTTTAACTCATCATGATTTAGCTTCGAAACCTACAGCCTAGCTCCAGACCTGCTTGACCTTATAATTAAAAAGTAAGCTAAACTATAATTAGGAGCTAAAATCACTTCTGAAATAGCTTGGTCTTATGGCGAAATCTTAAAATAAATAAATAAATAGCTGAATGAATTAATAAAATTCAGTGACCTAGGCTTAAGATGAACTTACAGTGACTCAAAGTAGGCTCATACACAGCCTCTGACTCCTTTTCACGAAATTTGAAGTGCATAGGGGCCATGTGACCTTTGTAAATAAACATTTATGCACCGTTTTCTTAGAAAGATTACACACTTGACATTATTATTGTTATTATTGTAGTAATTGATTGTGTGTTTTACCATCCTAAACCGCACTCCAGTACTCTCTAGTGCACTAGGTGAGTATAGAAGCCGTTTTTTCGTGACATCGTGCACTCCACGTGGAGTCGTTTCGGCAACTAGCTAACGAAAATAATCTTTTGTAAACAAAACACTAGCTAGCAAGCTACACAGGCTGCCCAGCTCTGAAAACCAGAAGATAGGCTGCTGGTAGCCGGGTTTAAGCACGACTGTTTCTCCCTCACTTGCTCCAAATAACAATATAGAGAACTACGCACGTGTCCGTAATATCGTTATTTCTGTGATTAATTTTAAGACACCTAGCCATCATGCTACTCTCCAAGGTGGCTTCTCGGTTTCAACCACGACAGTAAACGTATAAATGTTGCTGTATACACCGTTTCATAATAAAACTTGACTGACTCGAGCGAGTGTGTATTTATCTGACAGGTATTTACACTCGCTGGCGTATGTTATTGTTTGTACCATCCGAGTTAGCTAGCATGCTAATCGCTTTGTTAGCTCATGTGTGGACCTGAAAAAGCAAGTTAACTCAAATCACTCAACAGCCACAAATCACGGCTGTATTGCGTACTTTTATGCTACAACCCCGCATGTGGTACTGCACTGTGGTCAACAAATAATGACCCCTCATAATTAGGCTCATATTTGCGCTTTACTGTTTATGCTAGCCGCGTTAGCCACGCTGCTAATCGCTAAGCTGGCTCCAAGCTATGTACAACTCCACACATAGATCCAGCAACGGCAGTTCTACATCAATTTGCTGTGACTGGGTGTACAACTTTAGGCTCTCGGCAAAATCGAGTTATCGGATATCATTATCTATTTCATTTTTGGCAAGTTAGCAAACGTTATCGTGCTAACAACGACACACCGGAGCTAACCAGGGTCCAGTAGTGTAAGGACTAAAAAAAAACGACGTTTCACATGTATGAACATTAAAAGTAGCTAACATATGTCTTAACACGACAAATACCTCGGTCAGCCCTCTGATGGCTGTCGCCATGTGCGCCTCGGTCTCGTATACAACAAAGTCACACTACATCACGCCATTCTAACGTGCGCAGCGTTTATTACACACACACATGACAAAATTAGTCCTTCCTCAATGCACCTGAATATAAATCACATAAATGGCTATTTAGTACTAGGGTTACGACCTTGCAAGCATAAAACAAGCACCCACCAAGATCACCCCACTACTGTACACCATGGCACACGGTTTACTTTTTACTGTGACTGGACGTGCAGTTATCGGATTTCATCATTAGATGAAGATAGATAGATAGATAGATAGATAGATAGATAGATAGATAGATAGATAATCAATAAAACGTCATCTATCGAACTTGTAGTTAGGCATCATGGGAATTGTAGTCCTTGATCTTGACACTACAGGATAAAGACAAATCGTGTCATTGACACATTGACATAAAGACGTTTAAAGAAACACACAAACCAGTACAGGGTTTGTATTTTCTGTCAGAATGAATGAGTATGCATAAAGCAAGCCATATGTCTACAAATGCATGTCTCTCTCTCTCTCTCTCTCTCTCTCTCTCTCTCTCTCTCTCTCTCTCTCTTTCTCTCTCTCTCTCACAAACCACCACTGAAATATTTTTGCACATAAAGTAAATTGAGGCCAACTTAAACTAAACCCACACCATTTGGATTCCTCAGGTTTCCACTATACATCTTCTAATAACAGCCATATTGGTTAGCAGTTAGTGGAAGAGAAAGGAAGGAAAGAAATTGTGGAAAGCAAAGTATGTTGCAGTTAGTGGATGATAAAGCCTTAGACATATGTTGCAGTTAGTGGATGATAAAGAAATTGTGGTGATATAAAGTAAGTGTAAAGCTCATGATGAAGTCAGGGTGAGTGGAAGCAGTTTGGCTTGACCTACCCTTTAGGATTCTGATGGAGTTTCAGGGCTAAGCTTTAAGACTGTGGTCGTAGTACGTGAATGGAGCGTGGATGCCATCTGGTGGTCAAAATGTAAATCTGCAAAATATAAAAAATACATATTTTTTTTTTTGGTCCACAGAGACATTTAAAGAAGCAAAATCAGAAAGAGGAGAAAGAGTTAAATTTGAGAAGCACAAAAAAGCTAATTCACAAGTGAGTACGGCTGACTTTTGATACACCTTTGTTAGCACTTTTGTGTTAATTTGTTACTTACCTATGCCTTGAAGAAAGTCTCTGACCTTGCAGGTTAAAATGATTTTTTGCGCTGATGGTGCATCCGCTTTCCAATTTTTAGCTTTGCCCCACTTGCCTCCAGCTCTTCAGCCAGGTCTTGATAGCAGAGCGGTGTTCTTTATTGATTTATGATTATTATGTTGACCTCAATATAACCTGATGCATACATACATACACATAACCATACAACATAGAATTTAAGGGCTCTAAGGGGAGGAGAACAAAGGTCCTACATAGAACTGCACTACTCTACAGTTTGACTCTTAATGAGAGAATTGTTGGCTTTTTACCTAACTGATAATAAAGTGCCTTAAATAAAGAGTGCTTCTATCAAGCATTCTTTAACTAAAGACATTTTATCAAGATCTGTAAGGAGATAATACAGTATTGAGTATTTTGTTTTCTTCTGCCCTACTTTATCATTAGCATATTGTTAAAACCCAAACAAAATTACGGTGCCCTAAAATAAGTTTTCATTTCATTGCCTGGTAGCATGACAACTGGTTATCCTGCTGGCTACTAAAATGCCCAAAAGTTCCTTGGTAGAACTTAGTAGACTTACTGGAGTTCACAACCATCTGTCATATGTAAAAGCTGTAACATTCACACACATACACGTATACATCTATGTTGTTAGCGTTTGCATTTGCGAGTTTGACCACACGATGGCATCCACGCTCCATCCATGACATATATCCACGATCCCAAAACAACGGTGACGTTTGCAATAGGGCACTTCCTAAATCCCTTACACTGTATACACTACACAGAAGTGCACTTCTCTAGTCAAGTCTTTTAGGCTTCTGATGGAGTTTCAGGGCTAGGCCTCAAGACTGTGGTCATAGTACGTAAATGGAGCGTGGATGCCATCGTGTGGTCAAAATGTAAAACAATTAATCTTGCATTTTTTCTATTTATTTATTGATTTATTTATTGATTTATTTATTTATTTCTTGTCCACGGAGACAATTAAAGAAGCAAAATCAGAAAGAGGAGAAAGAGTTACATTTAAATAGCAGAGAAGCTAACTTACAAGGGAGGAGGCAGTACGGTCGGCTGTCGATAAACTTTTGTTAGCACTTTTGTATTCATTTGTTACTTACCTATGCCTTGAAGAAAGTCTCTGACCTAAACCATGCAGGTTAATTTTTTTTGAGGGTGCGTATGTTTTTCCATATTTTAGCTTTGCTCCACTGGCCTCCAGCTCCTCAGTCAGGTCTTGATAGCAGATGAGTCAATTTTAATTGGCAAGGTTTTGGTCAGAGACCATCTTTAGTTAGGCATCATGGGAATTGTAGTCGTTGATCTAATACACTACAACTTAAAGATATAGTGTCCACAGAGACATTTAAAGAAAGAAAGATCAAACACAAATCGAATAAATGGTATATTATTGCATACAAGGGAAAAGCTCCTAATGAGGCCAACTAAAACTACATGTTTACCCCTTGGATTTCTCTGGCTCGTTTTACATCTTCTAATAAAAGTCATGTTAGATTAGATAAACACAGAGGGAGTTAATGTTGCTTTAAGTAATGTTGCTTTTACCATATGTTGCAGTTAGTGGATGATAAAGAAATATGGAAAGACATTGTGGTAAGCAAAGTAAGTGTAGAGCTCATGATGAAGTCTGGGTGAGTGGAAGCAGTTTGGCTAGACCTACCCCTTAGGCTTCTGATGGAGTTTCAGGGCTAAGCTTTAAGTCTGTGGTCGTAGTACGTGAATGGAGCGTGGATGCCATCTGGTGGTCAAAATGTAAATCTGCAAAATATAAAACAATTCATCTTTTTGATTTTTTGGTCCATGCAGACATTTAAAGAAGCAAAATCAGAAAGAGGAGAAAGAGTTTTTTGTATTCATTTGTTACTTACCTATGCCTTGAAGAAAGTCTCTGACCGAAACCTTGCAGGGTGCGTATGCTTTTCCATATTTTAGCTATAGCAGATGAGCGGTTTTCTTTATTGATTTATGATTATTATGGGAACCTCAATATAAACTGATACACAGAGTTTAAGGGCTCTAAAGAGAAGGAAAGAAAGGTCCTACATAGAAGTGCACTACTCTACAATTTGTCTCAAAGGCTTCTAGCAGTGAGTGAATTGGAGGCTTTTTACCTAACTGCATGCTGTTTGGTTGTCATGATGGCTAATACAGTGCCTTCATTAAAGACAGCTTCTATCAAGCATTCTTCAAAACAAGACATTTTATCTAGTTGTGGAAGGAGGTTATACGGTCTGGAGGTTTTTTTTTTTGTTTTGTTTTGTTTTTTTTTTCCTTCTGTCCGACTTTATCGTTAGCATATTGTTAAAATGAAACCCAAGCCCAAACGACAATCATCCCACAAGACATGTAATTACTTTTTAGATTTATTGGTGCAGTTAACAATCATATTTAATGTGTATAAAATTGCCCTAAATTAAGTTTCCATTTCATTGCCTGGCAGCATGAGAACTGGTAACCATGCTGGCTTCTAAAATGCCCTGAACTGAAGTATGCTTCAATAGAAACATTTTTAAAAATGTACTTTAAAAAACACTAACCAAAATAACACCGCAATACAAATGACTTAGTAGACGTACTGGAGTTCACAACCATCTATCAAATGAAAAAGCTGTAACATTCACACGAATAAATCTAGTTAGTTAACGTTTGCATTTGCCTAGTTTGACCACACGATGGCATCCACGCTCCATCCATGACATATATGCCCATGATCCCAAAACAACGGTGGTCCTTTGCAATGAGCACTTCCAAAAGTCCTTCTATTCACCACACAGAAGAGCACTACTGTACTCAAGGCTCAAAGGCTTCTACTCTCTATTACATAACCGGGTGCATCCTAGGCAGGACAAACACTTTACCCCTGCCAGTATTTATTCACTATTTCTTTTCCCTAGGCTTCTCTAATGATCATTTTACATGTGCTGGGAAGGTTCATTTAATTTGCTCCATACTTCAAGGGTTATACTTCCAGACAAGCTAGACTGTACTAAATAAGGTAATTTTTGAAGTATAGCACAAAACAATACTGACTCAACATTCATTTAATTTTGGCGTTTTTCCCGCTGATCTGGGTTAATTTTACAAACAATGTGACGGGAAACATGAATTTTATAGAGTTAACATATAGAGTAAACATATAATTTTTTAGAGTTAGACATGCCTTGTTCTGGTAGAGGTATTGAAAGAGATTAAAAACAAACAAATAAACAAACATTCCTCTCCGGACTATACACTTACCTCCTTTACTGCTGCCCTAAAAGCAAGCACAAACAACACAGCTGGTCTCGCTTACTCTCTATGCAATCAAACTCATGTTGCATATGTATGAAACGTAAGTACCCCAAATCAAGCTCTCATTATATGAATATACACATACATTGCTCTCTGAAACTGTGCTTGCAGTTGTATAGTTTCACCACGCGGTGGGATCTACGCTCCATCCATGACTAATGCCGTTTGTAATAGGCCAAAACCGGCCTAAACACTACATAGTGTAAAGTGTAGTGTTCTACTGAAAGGGCAGTGGCTTCTACTTTCTGCTGGGGTGAATGAACTGTTTCCAAACTATTAAATATGTATAAACATATTGATAGGTATTAAAAGAAAAGTATTCATATGTATTAAAACACGTTAAATATGGCGATTTTGATGTGAAATGTAGTACAAAACGTTATATATATATAGACACACATATAGAAGTTGTTTTTTTTCCCTAATCTTCACAACCGCTGTCTCACGGCTGGTTTCGCTCGCTCAGTCCTATGGAATTTAGAAGCGTGCGCGTCATAATAGCCTTACATTATATAAACGCAACACCGAGGTGAGGCGGACATTTGCTGTTTCGGCGCGGACACGGGTAGGTGGCTCTTAAAAGAGCCGTTGGGTATTTCAGGTAAACGTCGAAGCGCTCTGTTTAAGCGCGCTCTCCGCGAATACGGCGGGCCAGCTGGATGTCTTTAGGCATGATGGTGACTCTCTTGGCGTGGATAGCGCACAGGTTAGTATCTTCAAACAGACCCACCAAGTACGCCTCGCTGGCCTCCTGCAGGGCCATGACGGCGGAGCTCTGGAAGCGGAGATCAGTCTTGAAGTCCTGAGCGATTTCACGCACTAGGCGCTGAAAGGGCAGCTTACGGATCAGCAGCTCAGTAGATTTCTGGTAGCGGCGGATCTCCCTCAGAGCCACGGTGCCGGGCCTGTAACGGTGAGGCTTTTTCACGCCGCCGGTGGCTGGGGCGCTCTTGCGAGCAGCCTTGGTGGCGAGCTGCTTCCTCGGGGCCTTGCCACCGGTGGACTTACGGGCGGTCTGCTTGGTTCTTGCCATCGCGTTAAACTCTGCTCCTCTCGGGGAAAAGAAAGAGAATGAGTTCTCGCTCGCTTCACATGGCTTTTAAGCTTTCAAGCCGCTTGCCGCTCATTGGGCGTCTTGAAGTTGTCCGTTTCCCATTGGGCGGCCGGCAATGCGTCGGTGACACACTATTGGGCGTCTTCTTTTCAAACCTAAAAGCAAAACGGCGGGCTCCTGTAATACAAAACAACAAAGAAAAAAAAGCATTAAAAGAATATATAATAATAAGAACAATAATATGATCAAACTAATCAATGTACTGTACATTACAGCGAACATTAAACACACTGTGTGTGTGTGTGTGTGTGTGAGAGAGAGCGAGAGAATGTGTGTATACATGCACATATGCATAGGGTGTTGATCTCAGTACGTGAAATATATGAAAAAGGGCAATTGTGTATTGCATGGCAGTGTGTTTATATAATAACTCGGTTCATAAAGCTATTATTTTTTTATGCAATTGGAAATCACGTGAAGAATATGTAGTGTTGTTTGTAAAGGAGCAGCACTTTTCTTAGAAAAAATGGGTGGCTCTTAAAAGAGCCTTTGTGTATAGATAAATCAACGGAGAGCGCCAATTTACTTTGTCTTCACAGTCTTCTCGGTCTTCTTAGGCAGCAGTACAGCCTGAATGTTGGGCAGCACACCACCTTGGGCGATAGTGACTCCTCCGAGCAGTTTGTTCAGCTCCTCGTCGTTACGAACAGCCAGCTGCAGGTGACGGGGGATGATACGGGTCTTCTTGTTGTCGCGGGCGGCGTTGCCAGCCAACTCGAGAATCTCAGCGGTGAGATACTCCAGGACGGCGGCCAAGTAGACGGGAGCGCCGGCGCCGACCCGCTCAGCGTAGTTGCCTTTACGCAGGAGCCTGTGCACACGGCCAACTGGGAACTGCAGTCCGGCGCGGGACGAACGAGTCTTAGCCTTGGCCCTAGCTTTACCACCGGTTTTGCCTCTTCCACTCATGATTCGCGTCAGTCGTGTTCGTCGAACAAAGCTGAAATAATGCACGCCGGCCAACGAGCGCCGTTGATATAGCAAAATCGCCTACGGTCCTATTGGCTAAAAGCTACGCGCACCAACAGCCAATCGCATTTCCGCCGTCAGACTCTAGCGTCCTCCCACCTCTGCTCGCTTTCCTACCCGACCCCCTCCTCCTCTCGTGCTGTGTGTCTGTGTGAGCGAGAGAGAGAAAGGAAGAAAGAAAGAAAACGGGTTAAAGAAAGAAACATTTACCCCCACTCGTGCCCCGCGTTTCCTTTCCCTTTCCCGCTCAAATGTAACACGTATGACCAAACCAAAAAAATATATATATTGATCATATATAATTATTGTGTGGGGAAACTAATGAGAGCTATTTTTGTGTTGTTGAGTGTTTTTTTTTTTTTTAACAATCAATTCATTGTGCAGTAACAAGGGGGGAAAAAGCTGTTTTTTTATGAAACTGTGGGTGGCTCTTAAAAGAGCCGTTGAATAGAGAAACAAGACATGAAGGTAAACGGCGTTACTGTTTACTTCTTCTTAGGGGCAGCCTTTTTCGCCTTCGCCGCCTTGGGCTTAGCTGCTTTAGGCTTGACCGTTTTGGCTTTCTTTGGGCTCTTGGTCGCCTTTTTGGGAGCCGCCGGCTTCTTGGCCTTCTTGGGGCTCTTCGCTGCCTTCTTAGCGGCCGCGACGGGCTTCTTGGCCTTCTTGGGGGATTTCTTAGCCGCAGTGGGTTTCTTGGCTGCTACCTTCTTGGGCTTCTTGGCCGCGGCTGGTTTCTTGGCGGCCGGCTTCTTAGCTTTAGGTGCCGGTTTCTTGGCGGCCGGCTTCTTCTTTGCCTCGGCCTGCTTCTTGTTAAGCTTGAAAGAGCCCGACGCGCCGGTGCCTTTGGTCTGCACCAGAGTGCCCTTGGTGACGAGGCTCTTGACGGCGAGCTTAACGCGTGAGTTGTTCTTCTCGACGTCGTAGCCGCCGGCAGCCAGGGCTTTCTTCAGGGCGGCGAGAGACACGCCGCTCCTCTCCTTGGAAGCCGAGACGGCCTTGACGATGAGCTCGCCCACGCTGGGGCCGGCTTTCTTGGGGCGGGCGGCGGCCTTCTTCTTGGGGGCCTTGGCGGGCGCCGAGGCGGCTGGGGCTGGAGCGACTTCTGCCATTGTTCTGCTTTGCTGTGAGCGCGAGTGAGCACAAACTGCTGCAGCGTTCTGTAGAACCTCCCGCTGCAGCGAGGGGGCCGGCCCTTAAAAGCCACATGAGAACGTTGTAGACTCAACTCGCTCGATGCCGCACAGCCGTGTGGCAGCGACGGTCTCGCACTTGTGTTTTCTCTCGGCGTTTGTCGAGCGAAATATGGGCGAAAGCTCAACTTGGCGAGCGTAGAAATGCTCTTTCGTCTCCGAGAGGCTCCACCGTGTGTTGAGAAGACGGGAAGGGCAGCGTAACGACGCCGCGTTTGATACGGCGCTCACCGAAGCGTGCCACGCTACCGGCGTGCCGAACGGGCGGCGGCGCATTTGGCGTGCTAATCGGTGGAAAACGGCGACAAAAGGTGCCACGAACTGGGCGAGTGTTATCCGGTGCGTTGGAGGAGAGCCTCGGCGAGAGCGTGCTGGGCATCCGAGACGTGGGTGCGTTGTTTTGCTCGTCGTGCGAGGCGACCTTGAGGAGTGTGTAAAGCACAGTGTTGCCGTGTGTGCGCAGTATGACTTCCACCGTCGATGCGTCTTTGTCACCGGCGCTTCCACACTCGGAACGGCTCTCCATAGGTCCCCTAATACGCACTCGTAACACACCCAATATACCATAGCCAAAAATCTCATACTAACCCTAACACAAAATAACTGCATACACCCCCCCAACCCTAAAACACAAAAAACAAAATAACAAAAAAAAAAAGACAAAACTTATTCTAAACATAACAAAAAACAATCATGCCCTTTTTCAAGCCTAATACAAAATAACTGCACCTTCACTCTAACCCCAATACAAAATAAACCCAAGCTCATTTAAACCCTAAAACCCCATTTTTCATTTTAACCCTAATAGAAAATAACCATTTTCTCTCTCCAACCCTAAATAAAATAACCCCATCCTTCCTCCAACCATTATACAAAATCACTCCATCCTCATTCGAACCCCTCACATGAAACAACTCCAATCTCATTCTTGTCCTAAAACAAATTAACCCCATCCCTCCCTCTATCTCAATAAGCAACACACCAAATTATTATTTTTAAACTTTTACTTTCATTTAACCCATTCCATGCAGTCATGACCATTCTACTTAGATGTGCATTCCTCAGTAGGCCGAGGCCATGTGTATCCAAATCATCAGGCTGATGGCTAATGTTGAAACTCACTTTTACTGAACCTTCCTTTGTATCCTAAGGCAAAGGCTTAAGCTCACCGTCACTTTAACTCAATCCACCTTCATCATAAAACTGAGGCCTTTGACCGCCATACTATTTTACTTACTCTACCCTCGTCCTTTTGCATTGCTCCGTCCCTCTACATCAAAAAAATATCTATGAACCTATTCTTGCTCGCTCGAATCTCACCATTAACCTAAGACTTCAACCAAATTCATCTTTTAGTTAACCAAACCAAATAGTCCTAATACAAAATAACTCTGTCCTCCCTCTTAACCTAGTACAACATAACCTTAACATCATTCTAACCATGAAACAAAATAACCCCATCCGCGGTCTAACCCCAAAATAAAATAACCCATTTTTATTCATACTCTAATACAAACCCCACCACCATCTCTCTCCAACCCTAAAATGAAATAACACCATCCTTCCTCCAACCATTATACAAAATCACTCCATCCTCATTCGAACCCCTCACATGAAACAACTCCAATCTCATTCTTGTACTAAAACAAATTAACCCCATCCCTCCCTCTATCCCAATAAGCAACACACCAAATTATTATTTTTAAACTTTTACTTTCATTTAACCCATTCCATGCAGACATGACCATTCTACTTAGATGTGCATTCTTCAGTAGGCCGAGGCCATGTGTATCCAAATCATCAGGCTGATGGCCAATGTTGAAATTCACTTTTTCTGAACCTTCCTAAGGCAAAGGCCTAAGCTCACAGTCACTTTAACACAATCCACCTCCATCATAAACCTGAGGCCTCGTTTACAAAGCTACTGTTACTCACTCTTCCTAGATCACATCTGCACTGAACACACTTTCACCGCCATACTTTTTTTACTTACGCTACCTAAATTTACTTACTCTACCCTCGTCTTTTTGCCTTGCTCCGACCCTCTACATCAAAAGTCTAGCTCTGAACCTATTCTTGCTCGCTCGAATCTCACCATTAACCTAAGGCTTCAACCAAATTCATCTTTTTGTGACCCAACCAAGTAGTCCTAATACAAAATAACTCTGTCCTCCCTCTTCACCTAGTACAACATAACCTTAACAGCATTCTAACCATGAAACCAAATAACCCCATCCGCCGTCTAACCCCAAAATAAAATAACCCATTTTTATTCATACTCTAATAAAAACCCCACCACCTTCTCTCTCCAACCCTAAAATGAAATAACCCCATCCTTCCTCCAACCATTATACAAAATCACTCCATCCTCATTCGAACCCCTCACATGAAACAACTCCAATCTCATTCTTGTCCTAAAACAAATTAACCCCATCCTTCCCTCTATCTCACTAAGCAACACACCAAATAATTATTTTTAAACTTTTACTTTCATTTAACCCATTCCATGCAGTCATGACCATTCTACTTAGATGTGCATTCCTCAGTAGGCCGAGGCCATGTGTATCCAAAACATCAGGCTGATGGCTTATGTTGAAACTGTTTTACTTTTACTGAATCTTCCTTTGTATCCTAAGGCAAAGGCCTAAGCTCACGGTCACTTTAACTCAATCCACCTTCATCATAAACCTGAGGCCTTTGACCGCCATACTATTTTATTTACTCTACCCTCGTCCTTTTGCCTTGCTTCAACCCTCTACATCAAAAGTCTAGCTCTGAACCTATTCTTGCTCGCTCGAATCTCAACATTAACCTAAGGCTTCAACCAAATTCATCTTTTTGTGACCCAACAAAATAGTCCTAATACAAAATAACTCTGTCCTCCCTCTTAACCTAGTACAACATAACCTTAACATCATTCTAACAATGAAACAAAATAACCCCATCCGCCGTCTAACCCCAAAATAAAATAACCCATTTTCATTCATACTCTAATACAAACCCCACCACCTTCTCTCTCCAACCCTAAAATGAAATAACCCCATCCTTCATCCAACCATTATACAAAATCACTCCATCCTCATTCGAACCCCTCACATGAAACTGCAATCTCATTCTTGTCCTAAAACAAATTAACCCCATCCTTCCCTCTATCTCAATAAGCAACACACTAAACTTTTGCTTTCACTTAACCCATTCCATGCAGTCATGACCATTCTACTTAGATGTGCAGTCCTCAGTAGGCCGAGGCCATGTGTATCCGAATCATCAGGCTGATGGCTTATGTTGAAACTCACTTTTACTGAACCTTCCTTTGTATCCTAAGGCAAAGGCCTAAGCTCACGGTCACTTTAACTCAATCCACCTTCATCATAAACCTGAGGCCTCCTTACAAAGCCACTGTTACTCACTCTTCCTAGATCACATCTGCACTAAACACACTTTCACCGCCATACTTTTTTACTTACGCTACCTCAATTTAATTATTCTACCCTCGTCCTTTTGCCTTACTTCGACCCTCTACATCAAAAGCCTTGCTCTGAACCTACTTTTGTTCACTCAAATCCCACCATAAACCTAAGGCTTTAACTAACTTCACCCTTCTGTGACCCAACAAAAAAGGCTTGTGGGAGAGCCTAACCGTATGCCTGGTTATATACACTAGACAGCTTTCATTACAAAGATCAGGTGTGTAATTCTAGGGTTTAAGTCAACCCTAGTATGGTTTCCTGCCTCACTCTTCCCCACCTGTAAGGCTGATCTCCTCTGGACTGGTCTTTCACAGGTGATGTGCAGCTTCATTTATCCCACTTAGCACTACAAGCCCACTCCATACAGTTAGTATGGCACAGTATTTTAGTTTGCTGCTCTGTCCCTGAATCCTAGTACACTATACCAATTAAATGCAAACAAACAATTAAGTAAGTTGATTTACATACATACATCAATAAGTATGTAACAATAAAGGCACTCTCTAATAAATAATAATAATAATAATAATAATAATTAGTATTATAACTTACTTGGTTCTTGAATAAAACTGCTCTTTGGAAGAAACCGTGGGTGGCTCTTAAAAGAGCCGTTGGGTTTGGATTATGCCGCTATCACTATTTACTTGGAGCTCGTGTACTTGGTGACGGCCTTTGTGCCCTCTGACACGGCGTGCTTGGCCAACTCACCGGGAAGGAGCAGACGCACAGCAGTCTGGATCTCCCTAGAGGTGATAGTAGAACGTTTGTTGTAGTGAGCCAAACGAGAAGACTCACCGGCGATGCGCTCGAAGATGTCGTTCACGAACGAGTTCATGATGCCCATCGCTTTAGAGGAGATTCCAGTGTCAGGGTGGACCTGCTTCAGCACCTTGTACACGTAGATGGCATAGCTCTCCTTCCTGGACTTTCTGCGCTTCTTGCCGCCTTTCCCGGCCGTCTTGGTCACGGCTTTCTTGGATCCCTTCTTGGGCGCAGACTTAGCTGGCTCAGGCATACTGCTCCTCGTCGAGTAAGACTGAAGAATGAGGGGGAGGCGATAAGCTCCCACATTATTTAGACTCTAGCATTTTAATTAGACGAGGTACCGCCTCCAGAATGCCGTCCAACGACCATTGGACAACAAATTGTCCGCTCTCTTCTTGCCAACCCCCCACCCTTCATTCCCCTCCCCTCCCCGCCCCTCCCCTCCCAATTCTCCTCTTCCCTTCCCCCTCCCCAGAGCAGCATTCTCTTTGTTCGCCTACCCGCGCATTTTTACCCACCGTGCAGACGGCACATTATTTTTCGCCACAGCGGCGTTGACGGCGATATTCTGAATTTATTCAAACGTTTAATCAACGTATACGGGGGAAATTGAAAACTATATGTATTCTTCATATATATAAAATTAGCTTCTTAACCGGGAGATTCATAACCACCATCATTGACTATATTGAAACAAACAAACAAATATGATTCTTGCAACATTCTATCCCGCGCATTCTTAATCTACAGGGCTGTTTTTCGGCACAGCGGCGTTGACGGCGATTTTTTTTCTATCAGGATTTATTAAGACATATAGTTCGGATTTAACCAACGCACACGGGGGGCAAAATGGAAAACAATACATATAGACAGACATATCTATTATATGTATATATACACACATGTATTCTTCCGGTATATTACATTTTAATACAGAGTATGCGGGAGATCGACTGCCTTATTTGATAACAAACTAAGAATAGAAACAGGCTCTTTTGCTGGATTTGTGGGTGGCTCTTAAAAGAGCCGTTGTGTTTAGAGCTGTTCAGGCCGAGCGTTTAACCTCCGAATCCATACAGAGTGCGTCCCTGGCGCTTCAGGGCGTACACCACATCCATAGCGGTGACGGTCTTTCTTTTGGCATGCTCAGTGTACGTGACTGCGTCTCTGATCACGTTTTCCAAGAACACTTTGAGCACACCGCGGGTCTCTTCGTAGATCAGACCGGAGATACGCTTGACGCCACCACGACGAGCCAGACGGCGAATAGCCGGCTTTGTGATACCCTGGATGTTATCGCGAAGCACTTTACGATGACGCTTGGCGCCTCCTTTCCCAAGGCCTTTGCCGCCCTTTCCTCTGCCTGACATCCTCGCTGCTTCTTTTCCCAGTCGACGAGAAGAGAATCTATGAAGCTGGGGAGCCAGAGACACGCCTGTTATACTCCTCTATAGGACCTAAATGAAAGCAAGGGAACCGAGCGACGTCACAGTACATTAGCTCCGCCTCATACTCTGTACGTGGGCAGAACGCTTGTTTTGCTGTACAGCGACTCAAACATGCCTAGACCACTCAAAGATTGCACATAAAGCCACTGAGTGGGTAGCCATACAAAATACAGCATATTAATATTAATTCGGAATTAAATATTAATTCAGTACCCTCTGGATGTACTCATGTTCAAAATTCAAAAAAGTGCTCTTTTTGGATTTCATGTGGATTTCATTAACATGTGGTGTACATGGGGGGGGGGAATCAATAGTCAAAGTCAAGCAATAATAGCATCACTTCTCAATGCATTTGCAGCATGTCTTCCTTCTACTGCTTGTAGTTTCACAGTCTGGCCACACAATGGCATCCAGACTCCAAGTGTTCTAAAAAGGAATAAACTAATAATAGTAATAATAATAACGCAGCATACTTTGGATCATGCATAACCTTCACTCTGAATACTTTAACTCATCATGATTTAGCTTCGAAACCTACAGCCTAGCTCCAGACCTGCTTGACCTTATAATTAAAAAGTAAGCTAAACTATAATTAGGAGCTAAAATCACTTCTGAAATAGCTTGGTCTTATGGCGAAATCTTAAAATAAATAAATAAATAGCTGAATGAATTAATAAAATTCAGTGACCTAGGCTTAAGATGAACTTACAGTGACTCAAAGTAGGCTCATACACAGCCTCTGACTCCTTTTCACGAAATTTGAAGTGCATAGGGGCCATGTGACCTTTGTAAATAAACATTTATGCACCGTTTTCTTAGAAAGATTACACACTTGACATTATTATTGTTATTATTGTAGTAATTGATTGTGTGTTTTACCATCCTAAACCGCACTCCAGTACTCTCTAGTGCACTAGGTGAGTATAGAAGCCGTTTTTTCGTGACATCGTGCACTCCACGTGGAGTCGTTTCGGCAACTAGCTAACGAAAATAATCTTTTGTAAACAAAACACTAGCTAGCAAGCTACACAGGCTGCCCAGCTCTGAAAACCAGAAGATAGGCTGCTGGTAGCCGGGTTTAAGCACGACTGTTTCTCCCTCACTTGCTCCAAATAACAATATAGAGAACTACGCACGTGTCCGTAATATCGTTATTTCTGTGATTAATTTTAAGACACCTAGCCATCATGCTACTCTCCAAGGTGGCTTCTCGGTTTCAACCACGACAGTAAACGTATAAATGTTGCTGTATACACCGTTTCATAATAAAACTTGACTGACTCGAGCGAGTGTGTATTTATCTGACAGGTATTTACACTCGCTGGCGTATGTTATTGTTTGTACCATCCGAGTTAGCTAGCATGCTAATCGCTTTGTTAGCTCATGTGTGGACCTGAAAAAGCAAGTTAACTCAAATCACTCAACAGCCACAAATCACGGCTGTATTGCGTACTTTTATGCTACAACCCCGCATGTGGTACTGCACTGTGGTCAACAAATAATGACCCCTCATAATTAGGCTCATATTTGCGCTTTACTGTTTATGCTAGCCGCGTTAGCCACGCTGCTAATCGCTAAGCTGGCTCCAAGCTATGTACAACTCCACACATAGATCCAGCAACGGCAGTTCTACATCAATTTGCTGTGACTGGGTGTACAACTTTAGGCTCTCGGCAAAATCGAGTTATCGGATATCATTATCTATTTCATTTTTGGCAAGTTAGCAAACGTTATCGTGCTAACAACGACACACCGGAGCTAACCAGGGTCCAGTAGTGTAAGGACTAAAAAAAAACGACGTTTCACATGTATGAACATTAAAAGTAGCTAACATATGTCTTAACACGACAAATACCTCGGTCAGCCCTCTGATGGCTGTCGCCATGTGCGCCTCGGTCTCGTATACAACAAAGTCACACTACATCACGCCATTCTAACGTGCGCAGCGTTTATTACACACACACATGACAAAATTAGTCCTTCCTCAATGCACCTGAATATAAATCACATAAATGGCTATTTAGTACTAGGGTTACGACCTTGCAAGCATAAAACAAGCACCCACGAAGATCACCCCACTACTGTACACCATGGCACACGGTTTACTTTTTACTGTGACTGGACGTGCAGTTATCGGATTTCATCATTAGATGAAGATAGATAGATAGATAGATAGATAGATAGATAGATAGATAGATAGATAGATAATCAATAAAACGTCATCTATCGAACTTGTAGTTAGGCATCATGGGAATTGTAGTCCTTGATCTTGACACTACAGGATAAAGACAAATCGTGTCATTGACACATTGACATAAAGACGTTTAAAGAAACACACAAACCAGTACAGGGTTTGTATTTTCTGTCAGAATGAATGAGTATGCATAAAGCAAGCCATATGTCTACAAATGCATGTCTCTCTCTCTCTCTCTCTCTCTCTCTCTCTCTCTCTCTCTCTCTCTCTCTCTTTCTCTCTCTCTCTCACAAACCACCACTGAAATATTTTTGCACATAAAGTAAATTGAGGCCAACTTAAACTAAACCCACACCATTTGGATTCCTCAGGTTTCCACTATACATCTTCTAATAACAGCCATATTGGTTAGCAGTTAGTGGAAGAGAAAGGAAGGAAAGAAATTGTGGAAAGCAAAGTATGTTGCAGTTAGTGGATGATAAAGCCTTAGACATATGTTGCAGTTAGTGGATGATAAAGAAATTGTGGTGATATAAAGTAAGTGTAAAGCTCATGATGAAGTCAGGGTGAGTGGAAGCAGTTTGGCTTGACCTACCCTTTAGGATTCTGATGGAGTTTCAGGGCTAAGCTTTAAGACTGTGGTCGTAGTACGTGAATGGAGCGTGGATGCCATCTGGTGGTCAAAATGTAAATCTGCAAAATATAAAAAATACATATTTTTTTTTTTGGTCCACAGAGACATTTAAAGAAGCAAAATCAGAAAGAGGAGAAAGAGTTAAATTTGAGAAGCACAAAAAAGCTAATTCACAAGTGAGTACGGCTGACTTTTGATACACCTTTGTTAGCACTTTTGTGTTAATTTGTTACTTACCTATGCCTTGAAGAAAGTCTCTGACCTTGCAGGTTAAAATGATTTTTTGCGCTGATGGTGCATCCGCTTTCCAATTTTTAGCTTTGCCCCACTTGCCTCCAGCTCTTCAGCCAGGTCTTGATAGCAGAGCGGTGTTCTTTATTGATTTATGATTATTATGTTGACCTCAATATAACCTGATGCATACATACATACACATAACCATACAACATAGAATTTAAGGGCTCTAAGGGGAGGAGAACAAAGGTCCTACATAGAACTGCACTACTCTACAGTTTGACTCTTAATGAGAGAATTGTTGGCTTTTTACCTAACTGATAATAAAGTGCCTTAAATAAAGAGTGCTTCTATCAAGCATTCTTTAACTAAAGACATTTTATCAAGATCTGTAAGGAGATAATACAGTATTGAGTATTTTGTTTTCTTCTGCCCTACTTTATCATTAGCATATTGTTAAAACCCAAACAAAATTACGGTGCCCTAAAATAAGTTTTCATTTCATTGCCTGGTAGCATGACAACTGGTTATCCTGCTGGCTACTAAAATGCCCAAAAGTTCCTTGGTAGAACTTAGTAGACTTACTGGAGTTCACAACCATCTGTCATATGTAAAAGCTGTAACATTCACACACATACACGTATACATCTATGTTGTCAGCGTTTGCATTTGCGAGTTTGACCACACGATGGCATCCACGCTCCATCCATGACATATATCCACGATCCCAAAACAACGGTGACGTTTGCAATAGGGCACTTCCTAAATCCCTTACACTGTATACACTACACAGAAGTGCACTTCTCTAGTCAAGTCTTTTAGGCTTCTGATGGAGTTTCAGGGCTAGGCCTCAAGACTGTGGTCATAGTACGTAAATGGAGCGTGGATGCCATCGTGTGGTCAAAATGTAAAACAATTAATCTTGCATTTTTTCTATTTATTTATTGATTTATTTATTGATTTATTTATTTATTTCTTGTCCACGGAGACAATTAAAGAAGCAAAATCAGAAAGAGGAGAAAGAGTTACATTTAAATAGCAGAGAAGCTAACTTACAAGGGAGGAGGCAGTACGGTCGGCTGTTGATAAACTTTTGTTAGCACTTTTGTATTCATTTGTTACTTACCTATGCCTTGAAGAAAGTCTCTGACCTAAACCATGCAGGTTAATTTTTTTTGAGGGTGCGTATGTTTTTCCATATTTTAGCTTTGCTCCACTGGCCTCCAGCTCCTCAGTCAGGTCTTGATAGCAGATGAGTCAATTTTAATTGGCAAGGTTTTGGTCAGAGACCATCTTTAGTTAGGCATCATGGGAATTGTAGTCGTTGATCTAATACACTACAACTTAAAGATATAGTGTCCACAGAGACATTTAAAGAAAGAAAGATCAAACACAAATCGAATAAATGGTATATTATTGCATACAAGGGAAAAGCTCCTAATGAGGCCAACTAAAACTACATGTTTACCCCTTGGATTTCTCTGGCTCGTTTTACATCTTCTAATAAAAGTCATGTTAGATTAGATAAACACAGAGGGAGTTAATGTTGCTTTAAGTAATGTTGCTTTTACCATATGTTGCAGTTAGTGGATGATAAAGAAATATGGAAAGACATTGTGGTAAGCAAAGTAAGTGTAGAGCTCATGATGAAGTCTGGGTGAGTGGAAGCAGTTTGGCTAGACCTACCCCTTAGGCTTCTGATGGAGTTTCAGGGCTAAGCTTTAAGTCTGTGGTCGTAGTACGTGAATGGAGCGTGGATGCCATCTGGTGGTCAAAATGTAAATCTGCAAAATATAAAACAATTCATCTTTTTGATTTTTTGGTCCATGCAGACATTTAAAGAAGCAAAATCAGAAAGAGGAGAAAGAGTTTTTTGTATTCATTTGTTACTTACCTATGCCTTGAAGAAAGTCTCTGACCGAAACCTTGCAGGGTGCGTATGCTTTTCCATATTTTAGCTATAGCAGATGAGCGGTTTTCTTTATTGATTTATGATTATTATGGGAACCTCAATATAAACTGATACACAGAGTTTAAGGGCTCTAAAGAGAAGGAAAGAAAGGTCCTACATAGAAGTGCACTACTCTACAATTTGTCTCAAAGGCTTCTAGCAGTGAGTGAATTGGAGGCTTTTTACCTAACTGCATGCTGTTTGGTTGTCATGATGGCTAATACAGTGCCTTCATTAAAGACAGCTTCTATCAAGCATTCTTCAAAACAAGACATTTTATCTAGTTGTGGAAGGAGGTTATACGGTCTGGAGGTTTTTTTTTTTGTTTTGTTTTGTTTTTTTTTTCCTTCTGTCCGACTTTATCGTTAGCATATTGTTAAAATGAAACCCAAGCCCAAACGACAATCATCCCACAAGACATGTAATTACTTTTTAGATTTATTGGTGCAGTTAACAATCATATTTAATGTGTATAAAATTGCCCTAAATTAAGTTTCCATTTCATTGCCTGGCAGCATGAGAACTGGTAACCATGCTGGCTTCTAAAATGCCCTGAACTGAAGTATGCTTCAATAGAAACATTTTTAAAAATGTACTTTAAAAAACACTAACCAAAATAACACCGCAATACAAATGACTTAGTAGACGTACTGGAGTTCACAACCATCTATCAAATGAAAAAGCTGTAACATTCACACGAATAAATCTAGTTAGTTAACGTTTGCATTTGCCTAGTTTGACCACACGATGGCATCCACGCTCCATCCATGACATATATGCCCATGATCCCAAAACAACGGTGGTCCTTTGCAATGAGCACTTCCAAAAGTCCTTCTATTCACCACACAGAAGAGCACTACTGTACTCAAGGCTCAAAGGCTTCTACTCTCTATTACATAACCGGGTGCATCCTAGGCAGGACAAACACTTTACCCCTGCCAGTATTTATTCACTATTTCTTTTCCCTAGGCTTCTCTAATGATCATTTTACATGTGCTGGGAAGGTTCATTTAATTTGCTCCATACTTCAAGGGTTATACTTCCAGACAAGCTAGACTGTACTAAATAAGGTAATTTTTGAAGTATAGCACAAAACAATACTGACTCAACATTCATTTAATTTTGGCGTTTTTCCCGCTGATCTGGGTTAATTTTACAAACAATGTGACGGGAAACATGAATTTTATAGAGTTAACATATAGAGTAAACATATAATTTTTTAGAGTTAGACATGCCTTGTTCTGGTAGAGGTATTGAAAGAGATTAAAAACAAACAAATAAACAAACATTCCTCTCCGGACTATACACTTACCTCCTTTACTGCTGCCCTAAAAGCAAGCACAAACAACACAGCTGGTCTCGCTTACTCTCTATGCAATCAAACTCATGTTGCATATGTATGAAACGTAAGTACCCCAAATCAAGCTCTCATTATATGAATATACACATACATTGCTCTCTGAAACTGATCTTGCAGTTGTATAGTTTCACCACGCGGTGGGATCTACGCTCCATCCATGACTAATGCCGTTTGTAATAGGCCAAAACCGGCCTAAACACTACATAGTGTAAAGTGTAGTGTTCTACTGAAAGGGCAGTGGCTTCTACTTTCTGCTGGGGTGAATGAACTGTTTCCAAACTATTAAATATGTATAAACATATTGATAGGTATTAAAAGAAAAGTATTCATATGTATTAAAACACGTTAAATATGGCGATTTTGATGTGAAATGTAGTACAAAACGTTATATATATATAGACACACATATAGAAGTTGTTTTTTTTCCCTAATCTTCACAACCACTGTCTCACGGCTGGTTTCGCTCGCTCAGTCCTATGGAATTTAGAAGCGTGCGCGTCATAATAGCCTTACATTATATAAACGCAACACCGAGGTGAGGCGGACATTTGCTGTTTCGGCGCGGACACGGGTAGGTGGCTCTTAAAAGAGCCGTTGGGTATTTCAGGTAAACGTCGAAGCGCTCTGTTTAAGCGCGCTCTCCGCGAATACGGCGGGCCAGCTGGATGTCTTTAGGCATGATGGTGACTCTCTTGGCGTGGATAGCGCACAGGTTAGTATCTTCAAACAGACCCACCAAGTACGCCTCGCTGGCCTCCTGCAGGGCCATGACGGCGGAGCTCTGGAAGCGGAGATCAGTCTTGAAGTCCTGAGCGATTTCACGCACTAGGCGCTGAAAGGGCAGCTTACGGATCAGCAGCTCAGTAGATTTCTGGTAGCGGCGGATCTCCCTCAGAGCCACGGTGCCGGGCCTGTAACGGTGAGGCTTTTTCACGCCGCCGGTGGCTGGGGCGCTCTTGCGAGCAGCCTTGGTGGCGAGCTGCTTCCTCGGGGCCTTGCCACCGGTGGACTTACGGGCGGTCTGCTTGGTTCTTGCCATCGCGTTAAACTCTGCTCCTCTCGGGGAAAAGAAAGAGAATGAGTTCTCGCTCGCTTCACATGGCTTTTAAGCTTTCAAGCCGCTTGCCGCTCATTGGGCGTCTTGAAGTTGTCCGTTTCCCATTGGGCGGCCGGCAATGCGTCGGTGACACACTATTGGGCGTCTTCTTTTCAAACCTAAAAGCAAAACGGCGGGCTCCTGTAATACAAAACAACAAAGAAAAAAAAGCATTAAAAGAATATATAATAATAAGAACAATAATATGATCAAACTAATCAATGTACTGTACATTACAGCGAACATTAAACACACTGTGTGTGTGTGTGTGTGTGTGAGAGAGAGCGAGAGAATGTGTGTATACATGCACATATGCATAGGGTGTTGATCTCAGTACGTGAAATATATGAAAAAGGGCAATTGTGTATTGCATGGCAGTGTGTTTATATAATAACTCGGTTCATAAAGCTATTATTTTTTTATGCAATTGGAAATCACGTGAAGAATATGTAGTGTTGTTTGTAAAGGAGCAGCACTTTTCTTAGAAAAAATGGGTGGCTCTTAAAAGAGCCTTTGTGTATAGATAAATCAACGGAGAGCGCCAATTTACTTTGTCTTCACAGTCTTCTCGGTCTTCTTAGGCAGCAGTACAGCCTGAATGTTGGGCAGCACACCACCTTGGGCGATAGTGACTCCTCCGAGCAGTTTGTTCAGCTCCTCGTCGTTACGAACAGCCAGCTGCAGGTGACGGGGGATGATACGGGTCTTCTTGTTGTCGCGGGCGGCGTTGCCAGCCAACTCGAGAATCTCAGCGGTGAGATACTCCAGGACGGCGGCCAAGTAGACGGGAGCGCCGGCGCCGACCCGCTCAGCGTAGTTGCCTTTACGCAGGAGCCTGTGCACACGGCCAACTGGGAACTGCAGTCCGGCGCGGGACGAACGAGTCTTAGCCTTGGCCCTAGCTTTACCACCGGTTTTGCCTCTTCCACTCATGATTCGCGTCAGTCGTGTTCGTCGAACAAAGCTGAAATAATGCACGCCGGCCAACGAGCGCCGTTGATATAGCAAAATCGCCTACGGTCCTATTGGCTAAAAGCTACGCGCACCAACAGCCAATCGCATTTCCGCCGTCAGACTCTAGCGTCCTCCCACCTCTGCTCGCTTTCCTACCCGACCCCCTCCTCCTCTCGTGCTGTGTGTCTGTGTGAGCGAGAGAGAGAAAGGAAGAAAGAAAGAAAACGGGTTAAAGAAAGAAACATTTACCCCCACTCGTGCCCCGCGTTTCCTTTCCCTTTCCCGCTCAAATGTAACACGTATGACCAAACCAAAAAAATATATATATTGATCATATATAATTATTGTGTGGGGAAACTAATGAGAGCTATTTTTGTGTTGTTGAGTGTTTTTTTTTTTTTTAACAATCAATTCATTGTGCAGTAACAAGGGGGGAAAAAGCTGTTTTTTTATGAAACTGTGGGTGGCTCTTAAAAGAGCCGTTGAATAGAGAAACAAGACATGAAGGTAAACGGCGTTACTGTTTACTTCTTCTTAGGGGCAGCCTTTTTCGCCTTCGCCGCCTTGGGCTTAGCTGCTTTAGGCTTGACCGTTTTGGCTTTCTTTGGGCTCTTGGTCGCCTTTTTGGGAGCCGCCGGCTTCTTGGCCTTCTTGGGGCTCTTCGCTGCCTTCTTAGCGGCCGCGACGGGCTTCTTGGCCTTCTTGGGGGATTTCTTAGCCGCAGTGGGTTTCTTGGCTGCTACCTTCTTGGGCTTCTTGGCCGCGGCTGGTTTCTTGGCGGCCGGCTTCTTAGCTTTAGGTGCCGGTTTCTTGGCGGCCGGCTTCTTCTTTGCCTCGGCCTGCTTCTTGTTAAGCTTGAAAGAGCCCGACGCGCCGGTGCCTTTGGTCTGCACCAGAGTGCCCTTGGTGACGAGGCTCTTGACGGCGAGCTTAACGCGTGAGTTGTTCTTCTCGACGTCGTAGCCGCCGGCAGCCAGGGCTTTCTTCAGGGCGGCGAGAGACACGCCGCTCCTCTCCTTGGAAGCCGAGACGGCCTTGACGATGAGCTCGCCCACGCTGGGGCCGGCTTTCTTGGGGCGGGCGGCGGCCTTCTTCTTGGGGGCCTTGGCGGGCGCCGAGGCGGCTGGGGCTGGAGCGACTTCTGCCATTGTTCTGCTTTGCTGTGAGCGCGAGTGAGCACAAACTGCTGCAGCGTTCTGTAGAACCTCCCGCTGCAGCGAGGGGGCCGGCCCTTAAAAGCCACATGAGAACGTTGTAGACTCAACTCGCTCGATGCCGCACAGCCGTGTGGCAGCGACGGTCTCGCACTTGTGTTTTCTCTCGGCGTTTGTCGAGCGAAATATGGGCGAAAGCTCAACTTGGCGAGCGTAGAAATGCTCTTTCGTCTCCGAGAGGCTCCACCGTGTGTTGAGAAGACGGGAAGGGCAGCGTAACGACGCCGCGTTTGATACGGCGCTCACCGAAGCGTGCCACGCTACCGGCGTGCCGAACGGGCGGCGGCGCATTTGGCGTGCTAATCGGTGGAAAACGGCGACAAAAGGTGCCACGAACTGGGCGAGTGTTATCCGGTGCGTTGGAGGAGAGCCTCGGCGAGAGCGTGCTGGGCATCCGAGACGTGGGTGCGTTGTTTTGCTCGTCGTGCGAGGCGACCTTGAGGAGTGTGTAAAGCACAGTGTTGCCGTGTGTGCGCAGTATGACTTCCACCGTCGATGCGTCTTTGTCACCGGCGCTTCCACACTCGGAACGGCTCTCCATAGGTCCCCTAATACGCACTCGTAACACACCCAATATACCATAGCCAAAAATCTCATACTAACCCTAACACAAAATAACTGCATACACCCCCCCAACCCTAAAACACAAAAAACAAAATAACAAAAAAAAAAAGACAAAACTTATTCTAAACATAACAAAAAACAATCATGCCCTTTTTCAAGCCTAATACAAAATAACTGCACCTTCACTCTAACCCCAATACAAAATAAACCCAAGCTCATTTAAACCCTAAAACCCCATTTTTCATTTTAACCCTAATAGAAAATAACCATTTTCTCTCTCCAACCCTAAATAAAATAACCCCATCCTTCCTCCAACCATTATACAAAATCACTCCATCCTCATTCGAACCCCTCACATGAAACAACTCCAATCTCATTCTTGTCCTAAAACAAATTAACCCCATCCCTCCCTCTATCTCAATAAGCAACACACCAAATTATTATTTTTAAACTTTTACTTTCATTTAACCCATTCCATGCAGTCATGACCATTCTACTTAGATGTGCATTCCTCAGTAGGCCGAGGCCATGTGTATCCAAATCATCAGGCTGATGGCTAATGTTGAAACTCACTTTTACTGAACCTTCCTTTGTATCCTAAGGCAAAGGCTTAAGCTCACCGTCACTTTAACTCAATCCACCTTCATCATAAAACTGAGGCCTTTGACCGCCATACTATTTTACTTACTCTACCCTCGTCCTTTTGCATTGCTCCGTCCCTCTACATCAAAAAAATATCTATGAACCTATTCTTGCTCGCTCGAATCTCACCATTAACCTAAGACTTCAACCAAATTCATCTTTTAGTTAACCAAACCAAATAGTCCTAATACAAAATAACTCTGTCCTCCCTCTTAACCTAGTACAACATAACCTTAACATCATTCTAACCATGAAACAAAATAACCCCATCCGCGGTCTAACCCCAAAATAAAATAACCCATTTTTATTCATACTCTAATACAAACCCCACCACCATCTCTCTCCAACCCTAAAATGAAATAACACCATCCTTCCTCCAACCATTATACAAAATCACTCCATCCTCATTCGAACCCCTCACATGAAACAACTCCAATCTCATTCTTGTACTAAAACAAATTAACCCCATCCCTCCCTCTATCCCAATAAGCAACACACCAAATTATTATTTTTAAACTTTTACTTTCATTTAACCCATTCCATGCAGACATGACCATTCTACTTAGATGTGCATTCTTCAGTAGGCCGAGGCCATGTGTATCCAAATCATCAGGCTGATGGCCAATGTTGAAATTCACTTTTTCTGAACCTTCCTAAGGCAAAGGCCTAAGCTCACAGTCACTTTAACACAATCCACCTCCATCATAAACCTGAGGCCTCGTTTACAAAGCTACTGTTACTCACTCTTCCTAGATCACATCTGCACTGAACACACTTTCACCGCCATACTTTTTTTACTTACGCTACCTAAATTTACTTACTCTACCCTCGTCTTTTTGCCTTGCTCCGACCCTCTACATCAAAAGTCTAGCTCTGAACCTATTCTTGCTCGCTCGAATCTCACCATTAACCTAAGGCTTCAACCAAATTCATCTTTTTGTGACCCAACCAAGTAGTCCTAATACAAAATAACTCTGTCCTCCCTCTTCACCTAGTACAACATAACCTTAACAGCATTCTAACCATGAAACCAAATAACCCCATCCGCCGTCTAACCCCAAAATAAAATAACCCATTTTTATTCATACTCTAATAAAAACCCCACCACCTTCTCTCTCCAACCCTAAAATGAAATAACCCCATCCTTCCTCCAACCATTATACAAAATCACTCCATCCTCATTCGAACCCCTCACATGAAACAACTCCAATCTCATTCTTGTCCTAAAACAAATTAACCCCATCCTTCCCTCTATCTCACTAAGCAACACACCAAATAATTATTTTTAAACTTTTACTTTCATTTAACCCATTCCATGCAGTCATGACCATTCTACTTAGATGTGCATTCCTCAGTAGGCCGAGGCCATGTGTATCCAAAACATCAGGCTGATGGCTTATGTTGAAACTGTTTTACTTTTACTGAATCTTCCTTTGTATCCTAAGGCAAAGGCCTAAGCTCACGGTCACTTTAACTCAATCCACCTTCATCATAAACCTGAGGCCTTTGACCGCCATACTATTTTATTTACTCTACCCTCGTCCTTTTGCCTTGCTTCAACCCTCTACATCAAAAGTCTAGCTCTGAACCTATTCTTGCTCGCTCGAATCTCAACATTAACCTAAGGCTTCAACCAAATTCATCTTTTTGTGACCCAACAAAATAGTCCTAATACAAAATAACTCTGTCCTCCCTCTTAACCTAGTACAACATAACCTTAACATCATTCTAACAATGAAACAAAATAACCCCATCCGCCGTCTAACCCCAAAATAAAATAACCCATTTTCATTCATACTCTAATACAAACCCCACCACCTTCTCTCTCCAACCCTAAAATGAAATAACCCCATCCTTCATCCAACCATTATACAAAATCACTCCATCCTCATTCGAACCCCTCACATGAAACTGCAATCTCATTCTTGTCCTAAAACAAATTAACCCCATCCTTCCCTCTATCTCAATAAGCAACACACTAAACTTTTGCTTTCACTTAACCCATTCCATGCAGTCATGACCATTCTACTTAGATGTGCAGTCCTCAGTAGGCCGAGGCCATGTGTATCCGAATCATCAGGCTGATGGCTTATGTTGAAACTCACTTTTACTGAACCTTCCTTTGTATCCTAAGGCAAAGGCCTAAGCTCACGGTCACTTTAACTCAATCCACCTTCATCATAAACCTGAGGCCTCCTTACAAAGCCACTGTTACTCACTCTTCCTAGATCACATCTGCACTAAACACACTTTCACCGCCATACTTTTTTACTTACGCTACCTCAATTTAATTATTCTACCCTCGTCCTTTTGCCTTACTTCGACCCTCTACATCAAAAGCCTTGCTCTGAACCTACTTTTGTTCACTCAAATCCCACCATAAACCTAAGGCTTTAACTAACTTCACCCTTCTGTGACCCAACAAAAAAGGCTTGTGGGAGAGCCTAACCGTATGCCTGGTTATATACACTAGACAGCTTTCATTACAAAGATCAGGTGTGTAATTCTAGGGTTTAAGTCAACCCTAGTATGGTTTCCTGCCTCACTCTTCCCCACCTGTAAGGCTGATCTCCTCTGGACTGGTCTTTCACAGGTGATGTGCAGCTTCATTTATCCCACTTAGCACTACAAGCCCACTCCATACAGTTAGTATGGCACAGTATTTTAGTTTGCTGCTCTGTCCCTGAATCCTAGTACACTATACCAATTAAATGCAAACAAACAATTAAGTAAGTTGATTTACATACATACATCAATAAGTATGTAACAATAAAGGCACTCTCTAATAAATAATAATAATAATAATAATAATAATTAGTATTATAACTTACTTGGTTCTTGAATAAAACTGCTCTTTGGAAGAAACCGTGGGTGGCTCTTAAAAGAGCCGTTGGGTTTGGATTATGCCGCTATCACTATTTACTTGGAGCTCGTGTACTTGGTGACGGCCTTTGTGCCCTCTGACACGGCGTGCTTGGCCAACTCACCGGGAAGGAGCAGACGCACAGCAGTCTGGATCTCCCTAGAGGTGATAGTAGAACGTTTGTTGTAGTGAGCCAAACGAGAAGACTCACCGGCGATGCGCTCGAAGATGTCGTTCACGAACGAGTTCATGATGCCCATCGCTTTAGAGGAGATTCCAGTGTCAGGGTGGACCTGCTTCAGCACCTTGTACACGTAGATGGCATAGCTCTCCTTCCTGGACTTTCTGCGCTTCTTGCCGCCTTTCCCGGCCGTCTTGGTCACGGCTTTCTTGGATCCCTTCTTGGGCGCAGACTTAGCTGGCTCAGGCATACTGCTCCTCGTCGAGTAAGACTGAAGAATGAGGGGGAGGCGATAAGCTCCCACATTATTTAGACTCTAGCATTTTAATTAGACGAGGTACCGCCTCCAGAATGCCGTCCAACGACCATTGGACAACAAATTGTCCGCTCTCTTCTTGCCAACCCCCCACCCTTCATTCCCCTCCCCTCCCCGCCCCTCCCCTCCCAATTCTCCTCTTCCCTTCCCCCTCCCCAGAGCAGCATTCTCTTTGTTCGCCTACCCGCGCATTTTTACCCACCGTGCAGACGGCACATTATTTTTCGCCACAGCGGCGTTGACGGCGATATTCTGAATTTATTCAAACGTTTAATCAACGTATACGGGGGAAATTGAAAACTATATGTATTCTTCATATATATAAAATTAGCTTCTTAACCGGGAGATTCATAACCACCATCATTGACTATATTGAAACAAACAAACAAATATGATTCTTGCAACATTCTATCCCGCGCATTCTTAATCTACAGGGCTGTTTTTCGGCACAGCGGCGTTGACGGCGATTTTTTTTCTATCAGGATTTATTAAGACATATAGTTCGGATTTAACCAACGCACACGGGGGGCAAAATGGAAAACAATACATATAGACAGACATATCTATTATATGTATATATACACACATGTATTCTTCCGGTATATTACATTTTAATACAGAGTATGCGGGAGATCGACTGCCTTATTTGATAACAAACTAAGAATAGAAACAGGCTCTTTTGCTGGATTTGTGGGTGGCTCTTAAAAGAGCCGTTGTGTTTAGAGCTGTTCAGGCCGAGCGTTTAACCTCCGAATCCATACAGAGTGCGTCCCTGGCGCTTCAGGGCGTACACCACATCCATAGCGGTGACGGTCTTTCTTTTGGCATGCTCAGTGTACGTGACTGCGTCTCTGATCACGTTTTCCAAGAACACTTTGAGCACACCGCGGGTCTCTTCGTAGATCAGACCGGAGATACGCTTGACGCCACCACGACGAGCCAGACGGCGAATAGCCGGCTTTGTGATACCCTGGATGTTATCGCGAAGCACTTTACGATGACGCTTGGCGCCTCCTTTCCCAAGGCCTTTGCCGCCCTTTCCTCTGCCTGACATCCTCGCTGCTTCTTTTCCCAGTCGACGAGAAGAGAATCTATGAAGCTGGGGAGCCAGAGACACGCCTGTTATACTCCTCTATAGGACCTAAATGAAAGCAAGGGAACCGAGCGACGTCACAGTACATTAGCTCCGCCTCATACTCTGTACGTGGGCAGAACGCTTGTTTTGCTGTACAGCGACTCAAACATGCCTAGACCACTCAAAGATTGCACATAAAGCCACTGAGTGGGTAGCCATACAAAATACAGCATATTAATATTAATTCGGAATTAAATATTAATTCAGTACCCTCTGGATGTACTCATGTTCAAAATTCAAAAAAGTGCTCTTTTTGGATTTCATGTGGATTTCATTAACATGTGGTGTACATGGGGGGGGGGAATCAATAGTCAAAGTCAAGCAATAATAGCATCACTTCTCAATGCATTTGCAGCATGTCTTCCTTCTACTGCTTGTAGTTTCACAGTCTGGCCACACAATGGCATCCAGACTCCAAGTGTTCTAAAAAGGAATAAACTAATAATAGTAATAATAATAACGCAGCATACTTTGGATCATGCATAACCTTCACTCTGAATACTTTAACTCATCATGATTTAGCTTCGAAACCTACAGCCTAGCTCCAGACCTGCTTGACCTTATAATTAAAAAGTAAGCTAAACTATAATTAGGAGCGAAAATCACTTCTGAAATAGCTTGGTCTTATGGCGAAATCTTAAAATAAATAAATAAATAGCTGAATGAATTAATAAAATTCAGTGACCTAGGCTTAAGATGAACTTACAGTGACTCAAAGTAGGCTCATACACAGCCTCTGACTCCTTTTCACGAAATTTGAAGTGCATAGGGGCCATGTGACCTTTGTAAATAAACATTTATGCACCGTTTTCTTAGAAAGATTACACACTTGACATTATTATTGTTATTATTGTAGTAATTGATTGTGTGTTTTACCATCCTAAACCGCACTCCAGTACTCTCTAGTGCACTAGGTGAGTATAGAAGCCGTTTTTTCGTGACATCGTGCACTCCACGTGGAGTCGTTTCGGCAACTAGCTAACGAAAATAATCTTTTGTAAACAAAACACTAGCTAGCAAGCTACACAGGCTGCCCAGCTCTGAAAACCAGAAGATAGGCTGCTGGTAGCCGGGTTTAAGCACGACTGTTTCTCCCTCACTTGCTCCAAATAACAATATAGAGAACTACGCACGTGTCCGTAATATCGTTATTTCTGTGATTAATTTTAAGACACCTAGCCATCATGCTACTCTCCAAGGTGGCTTCTCGGTTTCAACCACGACAGTAAACGTATAAATGTTGCTGTATACACCGTTTCATAATAAAACTTGACTGACTCGAGCGAGTGTGTATTTATCTGACAGGTATTTACACTCGCTGGCTTATGTTATTGTTTGTACCATCCGAGTTAGCTAGCATGCTAATCGCTTTGTTAGCTCATGTGTGGACCTGAAAAAGCAAGTTAACTCAAATCACTCAACAGCCACAAATCACGGCTGTATTGCGTACTTTTATGCTACAACCCCGCATGTGGTACTGCACTGTGGTCAACAAATAATGACCCCTCATAATTAGGCTCATATTTGCGCTTTACTGTTTATGCTAGCCGCGTTAGCCACGCTGCTAATCGCTAAGCTGGCTCCAAGCTATGTACAACTCCACACATAGATCCAGCAACGGCAGTTCTACATCAATTTGCTGTGACTGGGTGTACAACTTTAGGCTCTCGGCAAAATCGAGTTATCGGATATCATTATCTACTTCATTTTTGGCAAGTTAGCAAACGTTATCGTGCTAACAACGACACACCGGAGCTAACCAGGGTCCAGTAGTGTAAGGACTAAAAAAAAACGACGTTTCACATGTATGAACATTAAAAGTAGCTAACATATGTCTTAACACGACAAATACCTCGGTCAGCCCTCTGATGGCTGTCGCCATGTGCGCCTCGGTCTCGTATACAACAAAGTCACACTACATCACGCCATTCTAACGTGCGCAGCGTTTATTACACACACACACATGACAAAATTAGTCCTTCCTCAATGCACCTGAATATAAATCACATAAATGGCTATTTAGTACTAGGGTTACGACCTTGCAAGCATAAAACAAGCACCCACGAAGATCACCCCACTACTGTACACCATGGCACACGGTTTACTTTTTACTGTGACTGGACGTGCAGTTATCGGATTTCATCATTAGATGAAGATAGATAGATAGATAGATAGATAGATAGATAGATAGATAATCAATAAAACGTCATCTATCGAACTTGTAGTTAGGCATCATGGGAATTGTAGTCCTTGATCTTGACACTACAGGATAAAGACAAATCGTGTCATTGACACATTGATATAAAGACGTTTAAAGAAACACACAAACCAGTACAGGGTTTGTATTTTCTGTCAGAATGAATGAGTATAAAGCAAGCCATATGTCTACAAATGCATGTCTCTCTCTCTCTCTCTCTCTCTCTCTCTCTCTCTCTCTCTCTCTCTCTCTCTCTCTTTCACAAACCACCACTGAAATATTTTTGCACATAAAGTAAATTGAGGCCAACTTAAACTAAACCCACACCATTTGGATTCCTCAGGTTTCCACTATACATCTTCTAATAACAGCCATATTGGTTAGCAGTTAGTGGAAGAGAAAGGAAGGAAAGAAATTGTGGAAAGCAAAGTATGTTGCAGTTAGTGGATGATAAAGCCTTAGACATATGTTGCAGTTAGTGGATGATAAAGAAATTGTGGTGATATAAAGTAAGTGTAAAGCTCATGATGAAGTCAGGGTGAGTGGAAGCAGTTTGGCTTGACCTACCCTTTAGGATTCTGATGGAGTTTCAGGGCTAAGCTTTAAGACTGTGGTCGTAGTACGTGAATGGAGCGTGGATGCCATCTGGTGGTCAAAATGTAAATCTGCAAAATATAAAAAATACATATTTTTTTTTTGGTCCACAGAGACATTTAAAGAAGCAAAATCAGAAAGAGGAGAAAGAGTTAAATTTGAGAAGCACAAAAAAGCTAATTCACAAGTGAGTACGGCTGACTTTTGATACACCTTTGTTAGCACTTTTGTGTTAATTTGTTACTTACCTATGCCTTGAATTTTTTGCGCTGATGGTGCATCCGCTTTCCAATTTTTAGCTTTGCCCCACTTGCCTCCAGCTCTTCAGCCAGGTCTTGATAGCAGAGCGGTGTTCTTTATTGATTTATGATTATTATGTTGACCTCAATATAACCTGATGCATACATACATACACATAACCATACAACATAGAATTTAAGGGCTCTAAGGGGAGGAGAACAAAGGTCCTACATAGAACTGCACTACTCTACAGTTTGACTCTTAATGAGAGAATTGTTGGCTTTTTACCTAACTGATAATAAAGTGCCTTAAATAAAGAGTGCTTCTATCAAGCATTCTTTAACTAAAGACATTTTATCAAGATCTGTAAGGAGATAATACAGTATTGAGTATTTTGTTTTCTTCTGCCCTACTTTATCATTAGCATATTGTTAAAACCCAAACAAAATTACGGTGCCCTAAAATAAGTTTTCATTTCATTGCCTGGTAGCATGACAACTGGTTATCCTGCTGGCTACTAAAATGCCCAAAAGTTCCTTGGTAGAACTTAGTAGACTTACTGGAGTTCACAACCATCTGTCATATGTAACAGCTGTAACATTCACACACAAACACGTATACATCTATGTTGTTAGCGTTTGCATTTGCGAGTTTGACCACACGATGGCATCCACGCTCCATCCATGACATATATCCACGATCCCAAAACAACGGTGACGTTTGCAATAGGGCACTTCCTAAATCCCTTACACTTTATACACTACACAGAAGTGCACTTCTCTAGTCAAGTCTTTTAGGCTTCTGATGGAGTTTCAGGGCTAGGCCTCAAGACTGTGGTCATAGTACGTAAATGGAGCGTGGATGCCATCGTGTGGTCAAAATGTAAAACAATTAATCTTGCAATTTTTTATTTATTGATTGATTTATTTATTGATTTATTTATTTATTTCTTGTCCACGGAGACAATTAAAGAAGCAAAATCAGAAAGAGGAGAAAGAGTTACATTTAAATAGCAGAGAAGCTAACTTACAAGGGAGGAGGCAGTACGGTCGGCTGTTGATAAACTTTTGTTAGCACTTTTGTATTCATTTGTTACTTACCTATGCCTTGAAGAAAGTCTCTGACCTAAACCATGCAGGTTAATTTTTTTTGAGGGTGCGTATGTTTTTCCATATTTTAGCTTTGCTCCACTGGCCTCCAGCTCCTCAGTCAGGTCTTGATAGCAGATGAGTCAATTTTATTTGGCAAGGTTTTGGTCAGAGACCATCTTTAGTTAGGCATCATGGGAATTGTAGTCGTTGATCTAATACACTACAACTTAAAGATATAGTGTCCACAGAGACATTTAAAGAAAGAAAGATCAAACACAAATCGAATAAATGGTATATTATTGCATACAAGGGAAAAGCTCCTAATGAGGCCAACTAAAACTACATGTTTACCCCTTGGATTTCTCAGGCTCGTTTTACATCTTCTAATAAAAGTCATGTTAGATTAGATAAACACAGAGGGAGTTAATGTTGCTTTAAGTAATGTTGCTTTTACCATATGTTGCAGTTAGTGGATGATAAAGAAATATGGAAAGACATTGTGGTAAGCAAAGTAAGTGTAGAGCTCATGATGAAGTCTGGGTGAGTGGAAGCAGTTTGGCTAGACCTACCCCTTAGGCTTCTGATGGAGTTTCAGGGCTAAGCTTTAAGTCTGTGGTCGTAGTACGTGAATGGAGCGTGGATGCCATCTGGTGGTCAAAATGTAAATCTGCAAAATATAAAACAATTCATCTTTTTGATTTTTTGGTCCATGCAGACATTTAAAGAAGCAAAATCAGAAAGAGGAGAAAGAGTTTTTTGTATTCATTTGTTACTTACCTATGCCTTGAAGAAAGTCTCTGACCGAAACCTTGCAGGGTGCGTATGCTTTTCCATATTTTAGCTTTGCTTCACTGGCCTCCAGCTCCTCAGTCAGGTCTTGATAGCAGATGAGCGGTTTTCTTTATTGATTTATGATTATTATGGGAACCTCAATATAAACTGATACACAGAGTTTAAGGGCTCTAAAGAGAAGGAAAGAAAGGTCCTACATAGAAGTGCACTACTCTACAATTTGTCTCAAAGGCTTCTAGCAGTGAGTGAATTGGAGGCTTTTTACCTAACTGCATGCTGTTTGGTTGTCATGATGGCTAATACCGTGCCTTCATTAAAGACAGCTTCTATCAAGCATTCTTCAAAACAAGACATTTTATCTAGTTGTGGAAGGAGGTTATACGGTCTGGAGGTTTTTTTTTTTGTTTTGTTTTGTTTTTTTTTTCCTTCTGTCCGACTTTATCGTTAGCATATTGTTAAAATGAAACCCAAGCCCAAACGACAATCATCCCACAAGACATGTAATTACTTTTTAGATTTATTGGTGCAGTTAACAATCATATTTAATGTGTATAAAATTGCCCTAAATTAAGTTTCCATTTCATTGCCTGGCAGCATGAGAACTGGTAACCATGCTGGCTTCTAAAATGCCCTGAACTGAAGTATGCTTCAATAGAAACATTTTTAAAAATGTACTTTAAAAAACACTAACCAAAATAACACCGCAATACAAATGACTTAGTAGACGTACTGGAGTTCACAACCATCTATCAAATGAAAAAGCTGTAACATTCACACGAATAAATCTAGTTAGTTAACGTTTGCATTTGCCTAGTTTGACCACACGATGGCATCCACGCTCCATCCATGACATATATGCCCATGATCCCAAAACAACGGTGGTCCTTTGCAATGAGCACTTCCAAAAGTCCTTCTATTCACCACACAGAAGAGCACTACTGTACTCAAGGCTCAAAGGCTTCTACTCTCTATTACATAACCGGGTGCATCCTAGGCAGGACAAACACTTTACCCCTGCCAGTATTTATTCACTATTTCTTTTCCCTAGGCTTCTCTAATGATCATTTTACATGTGCTGGGAAGGTTCATTTAATTTGCTCCATACTTCAAGGGTTATACTTCCAGACAAGCTAGACTGTACTAAATAAGGTAATTTTTGAAGTATAGCACAAAACAATACTGACTCAACATTCATTTAATTTTGGCGTTTTTCCCGCTGATCTGGGTTAATTTTACAAACAATGTGACGGGAAACATGAATTTTATAGAGTTAACATATAGAGTAAACATATAATTTTTTAGAGTTAGACATGCCTTGTTCTGGTAGAGGTATTGAAAGAGATTAAAAACAAACAAACAAACAAACATTCCTCTCCGGACTATACACTTACCTCCTTTACTGCTGCCCTAAAAGCAAGCACAAACAACACAGCTGGTCTCGCTTACTCTCTATGCAATCAAACTCATGTTGCATATGTATGAAACGTAAGTACCCCAAATCAAGCTCTCATTATATGAATATACACATACATTGCTCTCTGAAACTGATCTTGCAGTTGTATAGTTTCACCACGCGGTGGGATCTACGCTCCATCCATGACTAATGCCGTTTGTAATAGGCCAAAACCGGCCTAAACACTACATAGTGTAAAGTGTAGTGTTCTACTGAAAGGGCAGTGGCTTCTACTTTCTGCTGGGGTGAATGAACTGTTTCCAAACTATTAAATATGTATAAACATATTGATAGGTATTAAAAGAAAAGTATTCATATGTATTAAAACACGTTAAATATGGCGATTTTGATGTGAAATGTAGTACAAAACGTTATATATATATAGACACACATATAGAAGTTGTTTTTTTTCCCTAATCTTCACAACCGCTGTCTCACGGCTGGTTTCGCTCGCTCAGTCCTATGGAATTTAGAAGCGTGCGCGTCATAATAGCCTTACATTATATAAACGCAACACCGAGGTGAGGCGGACATTTGCTGTTTCGGCGCGGACACGGGTAGGTGGCTCTTAAAAGAGCCGTTGGGTATTTCAGGTAAACGTCGAAGCGCTCTGTTTAAGCGCGCTCTCCGCGAATACGGCGGGCCAGCTGGATGTCTTTAGGCATGATGGTGACTCTCTTGGCGTGGATAGCGCACAGGTTAGTATCTTCAAACAGACCCACCAAGTACGCCTCGCTAGCCTCCTGCAGGGCCATGACGGCGGAGCTCTGGAAGCGGAGATCAGTCTTGAAGTCCTGAGCGATTTCACGCACTAGGCGCTGGAAGGGCAGCTTACGGATCAGCAGCTCAGTAGATTTCTGGTAGCGGCGGATCTCCCTCAGAGCCACGGTGCCGGGCCTGTAACGGTGAGGCTTTTTCACGCCGCCGGTGGCTGGGGCGCTCTTGCGAGCAGCCTTGGTGGCGAGCTGCTTCCTCGGGGCCTTGCCACCGGTGGACTTACGGGCGGTCTGCTTGGTTCTTGCCATCGCGTTGAACTCTGCTCCTCTCGGGGAAAAGAAAGAGAATGAGCTCTCGCTCTCTTCACATGGCTTTTAAGCTTTCAAGCCGCTTGCCGCTCATTGGGCGTCTTGAAGTTGTCCGTTTCCCATTGGGCGGCCGGCAATGCGTCGGTGACACACTATTGGGCGTCTTCTTTTCAAACCTAAAAGCAAAACGGCGGGCTCCTGTAATACAAAACAACAAAGAAAAAAAAGCATTAAAAGAATATATAATAATAAGAACAATAATATGATCAAACTAATCAATGTACTGTACATTACAGCGAACATTAAACACAGTGTGTGTGTGTGTGAGAGAGAGCGAGAGAATGTGTGTATACATGCACATATGCATAGGGTGTTGATCTCAGTACGTGAAATATATGAAAAAGGGCAATTGTGTATTGCATGGCAGTGTGTTTATATAATAACTCGGTTCATAAAGCTATTATTTTTTTATGCAGTTGGAAATCACGTGAAGAATATGTAGTGTTGTTTGTAAAGGAGCAGCACTTTTCTTAGAAAAAATGGGTGGCTCTTAAAAGAGCCTTTGTGTATAGATAAATCAACGGAGAGCGCCAATTTACTTTGTCTTCACAGTCTTCTCGGTCTTCTTAGGCAGCAGTACAGCCTGAATGTTGGGCAGCACACCACCTTGGGCGATAGTGACTCCTCCGAGCAGTTTGTTCAGCTCCTCGTCGTTACGAACAGCCAGCTGCAGGTGACGGGGGATGATACGGGTCTTCTTGTTGTCGCGGGCGGCGTTGCCAGCCAACTCGAGAATCTCAGCGGTGAGATACTCCAGGACGGCGGCCAAGTAGACGGGAGCGCCGGCGCCGACCCGCTCAGCGTAGTTGCCTTTACGCAGGAGCCTGTGCACACGGCCAACTGGGAACTGCAGTCCGGCGCGGGACGAACGAGTCTTAGCCTTGGCCCTAGCTTTACCACCGGTTTTGCCTCTTCCACTCATGATTCGCGTCAGTCGTGTTCGTCGAACAAAGCTGAAATAATGCACGCCGGCCAACGAGCGCCGTTGATATAGCAAAATCGCCTACGGTCCTATTGGCTAAAAGCTACGCGCACCAACAGCCAATCGCATTTCCGCCGTCAGACTCTAGCGTCCTCCCACCTCTGCTCGCTTTCCTACCCGACCCCCTCCTCCTCTCGTGCTGTGTGTCTGTGTGAGCGAGAGAGAGAAAGGAAGAAAGAAAACGGGTTAAAGAAAGAAACATTTACCCCCACTCGTGCCCCGCGTTTCCTTTCCCTTTCCAGCTCAAATGTAACACGTTCGACCAAACAGTGGTCATAGAAGGAAAGACCAAACCAAACCCCAAAGAATATTTATCATATATAATTATTGTTTGGGGAAACTAATGAGAGCTATTTTTGTGTTGTTGAGTGTTTTTTTTTTTTTTAACAATCAATTCATTGTGCAGTAACAAGGGGGGAAAAAAGCTGTTTTTTTATGAAACTGTGGGTGGCTCTTAAAAGAGCCGTTGAATAGAGAAACAAGACATGAAGGTAAACGGCGTTACTGTTTACTTCTTCTTAGGGGCAGCCTTTTTCGCCTTCGCCGCCTTGGGCTTAGCTGCTTTAGGCTTGACCGTTTTGGCTTTCTTTGGGCTCTTGGTCGCCTTTTTGGGAGCCGCCGGCTTCTTGGCCTTCTTGGGGCTCTTCGCTGCCTTCTTAGCGGCCGCGACGGGCTTCTTGGCCTTCTTGGGGGATTTCTTAGCCGCAGTGGGTTTCTTGGCTGCTACCTTCTTGGGCTTCTTGGCCGCGACTGGTTTCTTGGCGGCCGGCTTCTTAGCTTTAGGTGCCGGTTTCTTGGCGGCCGGCTTCTTCTTTGCCTCGGCCTGCTTCTTGTTAAGCTTGAAAGAGCCCGACGCGCCGGTGCCTTTGGTCTGCACCAGAGTGCCCTTGGTGACGAGGCTCTTGACGGCGAGCTTAACGCGTGAGTTGTTCTTCTCGACGTCGTAGCCGCCGGCAGCCAGGGCTTTCTTCAGGGCGGCGAGAGACACGCCGCTCCTCTCCTTGGAAGCCGAGACGGCCTTGACGATGAGCTCGCCCACGCTGGGGCCGGCTTTCTTGGGGCGGGCGGCGGCCTTCTTCTTGGGGGCCTTGGCGGGCGCCGAGGCGGCTGGGGCTGGAGCGACTTCTGCCATCGTTCTGCTTTGCTGTGAGCGCGAGTGAGCACAAACTGCTGCAGCGTTCTGTAGAACCTCCCGCTGCAGCGAGGGGGCCGGCCCTTAAAAGCCACATGAGAACGTTGTAGACTCAACTCGCTCGATGCCGCACAGCCGTGTGGCAGCGACGGTCTCGCACTTGTGTTTTCTCTCGGCGTTTGTCGAGCGAAATATGGGCGAAAGCTCAACTTGGCGAGCGTAGAAATGCTCTTTCGTCTCCGAGAGGCTCCACCGTGTGTTGAGAAGACGGGAAGGGCAGCGTAACGACGCCGCGTTTGATACGGCGCTCACCGAAGCGTGCCACGCTACCGGCGTGCCGAACGGGCGGCGGCGCATTTGGCGTGCTAATCGGTGGAAAACGGCGACAAAAGGTGCCACCAACTGGGCGAGTGTTATCCGGTGCGTTGGAGGAGAGCCTCGGCGAGAGCGTGCTGGGCATCCGAGACGTGGGTGCGTTGTTTTGCTCGTCGTGCGAGGCGACCTTGAGGAGTGTGTAAAGCACAGTGTTGCCGTGTGTGCGCAGTATGACTTCCACCGTCGATGCGTCTTTGTCACTGGCGCTTCCACACTCGGAACGGCTCTCCATAGGTCCCCTAATACGCACTCGTAACACACCCAATATACCATAGCCAAAAATCTCATACTAACCCTAACACAAAATAACTGCATACACCCCCCCAACCCTAAAACACAAAAAACAAAATAACAAAAAAAAAAAAAGACAAAACTTATTCTAAACATAACAAAAAACAATCATGCCCTTTTTCAAGCCTAATACAAAATAACTGCACCTTCACTCTAACCCCAATACAAAATAAACCCAAGCTCATTTAAACCCTAAAACCCCATTTTTCATTTTAACCCTAATAGAAAATAACCATTTTCTCTCTCCAACCCTAAATAAAATAACCCCATCCTTCCTCCAACCATTATACAAAATCACTCCATCCTCATTCGAACCCCTCACATGAAACAACTCAAATCTCATTCTTGTCCTAAAACAAATTAACCCCATCCCTCCCTCTATCTCAATAAGCAACACACCAAATTATTATTTTTAAACTTTTACTTTCATTTAACCCATTCCATGCAGTCATGACCATTCTACTTAGATGTGCATTCCTCAGTAGGCCGAGGCCATGTGTATCCAAATCATCAGGCTGATGGCTAATGTTGAAACTCACTTTTACTGAACCTTCCTTTGTATCCTAAGGCAAAGGCTTAAGCTCACCGTCACTTTAACTCAATCCACCTTCATCATAAAACTGAGGCCTTTGACCGCCATACTATTTTACTTACTCTACCCTCGTCCTTTTGCATTGCTCCGACCCTCTACATCAAAAAAATATCTATGAACCTATTCTTGCTCGCTCGAATCTCACCATTAACCTAAGACTTCAACCAAATTCATCTTTTAGTTAACCAAACCAAATAGTCCTAATACAAAATAACTCTGTCCTCCCTCTTAACCTAGTACAACATAACCTTAACATCATTCTAACCATGAAACAAAATAACCCCATCCGCGGTCTAACCCCAAAATAAAATAACCCATTTTTATTCATACTCTAATACAAACCCCACCACCATCTCTCTCCAACCCTAAAATGAAATAACACCATCCTTCCTCCAACCATTATACAAAATCACTCCATCCTCATTCGAACCCCTCACATGAAACAACTCCAATCTCATTCTTGTACTAAAACAAATTAACCCCATCCCTCCCTCTATCCCAATAAGCAACACACCAAATTATTATTTTTAAACTTTTACTTTCATTTAACCCATTCCATGCAGACATGACCATTCTACTTAGATGTGCATTCTTCAGTAGGCCGAGGCCATGTGTATCCAAATCATCAGGCTGATGGCCAATGTTGAAATTCACTTTTTCTGAACCTTCCTAAGGCAAAGGCCTAAGCTCACAGTCACTTTAACACAATCCACCTCCATCATAAACCTGAGGCCTCGTTTACAAAGCTACTGTTACTCACTCTTCCTAGATCACATCTGCACTGAACACACTTTCACCGCCATACTTTTTTACTTACGCTACCTAAATTTACTTACTCTACCCTCGTCTTTTTGCCTTGCTCCGACCCTCTACATCAAAAGTCTAGCTCTGAACCTATTCTTGCTCGCTCGAATCTCACCATTAACCTAAGGCTTCAACCAAATTCATCTTTTTGTGACCCAACCAAGTAGTCCTAATACAAAATAACTCTGTCCTCCCTCTTCACCTAGTACAACATAACCTTAACAGCATTCTAACCATGAAACCAAATAACCCCATCCGCCGTCTAACCCCAAAATAAAATAACCCATTTTCATTCATACTCTAATAAAAACCCCACCACCTTCTCTCTCCAACCCTAAAATGAAATAACCCCATCCTTCCTCCAACCATTATACAAAATCACTCCATCCTCATTCGAACCCCTCACATGAAACAACTCCAATCTCATTCTTGTCCTAAAACAAATTAACCCCATCCTTCCCTCTATCTCACTAAGCAACACACCAAATAATTATTTTTAAACTTTTACTTTCATTTAACCCATTCCATGCAGTCATGACCATTCTACTTAGATGTGCATTCCTCAGTAGGCCGAGGCCATGTGTATCCAAAACATCAGGCTGATGGCTTATGTTGAAACTGTTTTACTTTTACTGAATCTTCCTTTGTATCCTAAGGCAAAGGCCTAAGCTCACGGTCACTTTAACTCAATCCACCTTCATCATAAACCTGAGGCCTTTGACCGCCATACTATTTTATTTACTCTACCCTCGTCCTTTTGCCTTGCTTCAACCCTCTACATCAAAAGTCTAGCTCTGAACCTATTCTTGCTCGCTCGAATCTCAACATTAACCTAAGGCTTCAACCAAATTCATCTTTTTGTGACCCAACAAAATAGTCCTAATACAAAATAACTCTGTCCTCCCTCTTAACCTAGTACAACATAACCTTAACATCATTCTAACAATGAAACAAAATAACCCCATCCGCCGTCTAACCCCAAAATAAAATAACCCATTTTCATTCATACTCTAATACAAACCCCACCACCTTCTCTCTCCAACCCTAAAATGAAATAACCCCATCCTTCATCCAACCATTATACAAAATCACTCCATCCTCATTCGAACCCCTCACATGAAACAACTGCAATCTCATTCTTGTCCTAAAACAAATTAACCCCATCCTTCCCTCTATCTCAATAAGCAACACACTAAACTTTTGCTTTCACTTAACCCATTCCATGCAGTCATGACCATTCTACTTAGATGTGCAGTCCTCAGTAGGCCGAGGCCATGTGTATCCGAATCATCAGGCTGATGGCTTATGTTGAAACTCACTTTTACTGAACCTTCCTTTGTATCCTAAGGCAAAGGCCTAAGCTCACGGTCACTTTAACTCAATCCACCTTCATCATAAACCTGAGGCCTCCTTACAAAGCCACTGTTACTCACTCTTCCTAGATCACATCTGCACTAAACACACTTTCACCGCCATACTTTTTTACTTACGCTACCTCAATTTAATTATTCTACCCTCGTCCTTTTGCCTTACTTCGACCCTCTACATCAAAAGCCTTGCTCTGAACCTACTTTTGTTCACTCAAATCCCACCATAAACCTAAGGCTTTAACTAACTTCACCCTTCTGTGACCCAACAAAAAAGGCTTGTGGGAGAGCCTAACCGTATGCCTGGTTATATACACTAGACAGCTTTCATTACAAAGATCAGGTGTGTAATTCTAGGGTTTAAGTCAACCCTAGTATGGTTTCCTGCCTCACTCTTCCCCACCTGTAAGGCTGATCTCCTCTGGACTGGTCTTTCACAGGTGATGTGCAGCTTCATTTATCCCACTTAGCACTACAAGCCCACTCCATACAGTTAGTATGGCACAGTATTTTAGTTTGCTGCTCTGTCCCTGAATCCTAGTACACTATACCAATTAAATGCAAACAAACAATTAAGTAAGTTGATTTACATACATACATCAATAAGTATGTAACAATAAAGGCACTCTCTAATAAATAATAATAATAATAATAATAATAATAATTAGTATTATAACTTACTTGGTTCTTGAATAAAACTGCTCTTTGGAAGAAACCGTGGGTGGCTCTTAAAAGAGCCGTTGGGTTTGGATTATGCCGCTATCACTATTTACTTGGAGCTCGTGTACTTGGTGACGGCCTTTGTGCCCTCTGACACGGCGTGCTTGGCCAACTCACCGGGAAGGAGCAGACGCACAGCAGTCTGGATCTCCCTAGAGGTGATAGTAGAACGTTTGTTGTAGTGAGCCAAACGAGAAGACTCACCGGCGATGCGCTCGAAGATGTCGTTCACGAACGAGTTCATGATGCCCATCGCTTTAGAGGAGATTCCAGTGTCAGGGTGGACCTGCTTCAGCACCTTGTACACGTAGATGGCATAGCTCTCCTTCCTGGACTTTCTGCGCTTCTTGCCGCCTTTCCCGGCCGTCTTGGTCACGGCTTTCTTGGATCCCTTCTTGGGCGCGGACTTAGCTGGCTCAGGCATACTGCTCCTCGTCGAGTAAGACTGAAGAATGAGGGGGAGGCGATAAGCTCCCACATTATTTAGACTCTAGCATTTTAATTAGACGAGGTACCGCCTCCAGAATGCCGTCAAACGACCATTGGACAACAAATTGTCCGCTCTCTTCTTGCCAACCCCCCACCCTTCATTCCCCTCCCCTCCCCTCCCTATTCTCCCCTTCCCTTCCCCCTCCCCAGAGCAGCATTCTCTTTGTTCGCCTACCCGCGCATTTTTACCCACCGTGCAGACGGCACATTATTTTTCGCCACAGCGGCGTTGACGGCGATATTCTGAATTTATTCAAACGTTTAATCAACGCATACGGGGGAAATTGAAAACTATATGTATTCTTCATATATATAAAATTAGCTTCTTAACCGGGAGATTCATAACCACCATCATTGACTATATTGAAACAAACAAACAAATATGATTCTTGCAACATTCTATCCCGCGCATTCTTAATCTACAGGGCTGTTTTTCTGTTTTTCGGCACAGCGGCGTTGACGGCGATTTTTTTTCTATCAGGATTTATTAAGACATATAGTTCGGATTTAACCAACGCACACGGGGGGCAAAATGGAAAACAATACATATATACAGACATATCTATTATATGTATATATACACACATGTATTCTTCCGGTATATTACATTTTAATACAGAGTATGCGGGAGATCGACTGCCTTATTTGATAACAAACTAAGAATAGAAACAGGCTCTTTTGCTGGATTTGTGGGTGGCTCTTAAAAGAGCCGTTGTGTTTAGAGCTGTTCAGGCCGAGCGTTTAACCTCCGAATCCATACAGAGTGCGTCCCTGGCGCTTCAGGGCGTACACCACATCCATAGCGGTGACGGTCTTTCTTTTGGCATGCTCAGTGTACGTGACTGCGTCTCTGATCACGTTTTCCAAGAACACTTTGAGCACACCGCGGGTCTCTTCGTAGATCAGACCAGAGATACGCTTGACGCCACCACGACGAGCCAGACGGCGAATAGCCGGCTTTGTGATACCCTGGATGTTATCGCGAAGCACTTTACGATGACGCTTGGCGCCTCCTTTCCCAAGGCCTTTGCCGCCCTTTCCTCTGCCTGACATCCTCGCTGCTTCTTTTCCCAGTCGACGAGAAGAGAATCTATGAAGCTGGGGAGCCAGAGACACGCCTGTTATACTCCTCTATAGGACCTAAATGAAAGCAAGGGAACCGAGCGACGTCACAGTACATTAGCTCCGCCTCATACTCTGTACGTGTGCAGAACGCTTGTTTTGCTGTACAGCGACTCAAACATGCCTAGACCACTCAAAGATTGCACATAAAGCCACTGAGTGGGTAGCCATACAAAATACAGTATATTAATATTAATTCGGAATTAAATATTAATTCCGTACCCTCTGGATGTACTCATGTTCAAAATTCAAAAAAGTGCTCTTTTTGGATTTCATGGGGGGGGGGGGGGGAATCAATAGTCAAAGTCAAGCAATAATAGCATCACTTCTCAATGCATTTGCAGCATGTCTTCCTTCTACTGCTTGTAGTTTCACAGTCTGGCCACACAATGGCATCCAGACTCCAAGTGTTCTAAAAAGGAATAAACTAATAATAGTAATAATAATAACGCAGCATACTTTGGATCATGCATAACCTTCACTCTGAATACTTTAACTCATCATGATTTAGCTTCGAAACCTACAGCCTAGCTCCAGACCTGCTTGACCTTATAATTAAAAAGTAAGCTAAACTATAATTAGGAGCGAAAATCACTTCTGAAATAGCTTGGTCTTATGGCGAAATCTTAAAATAAATAAATAAATAGCTGAATGAATTAATAAAATTCAGTGACCTAGGCTTAAGATGAACTTACAGTGACTCAAAGTAGGCTCATACACAGCCTCTGACTCCTTTTCACGAAATTTGAAGTGCATAGGGGCCATGTGACCTTTGTAAATAAACATTTATGCACCGTTTTCTTAGAAAGATTACACACTTGACATTATTATTGTTATTATTGTAGTAATTGATTGTGTGTTTTACCATCCTAAACCGCACTCCAGTACTCTCTAGTGCACTAGGTGAGTATAGAAGCCGTTTTTTCGTGACATCGTGCACTCCACGTGGAGTCGTTTCGGCAACTAGCTAACGAAAATAATCTTTTGTAAACAAAACACTAGCTAGCAAGCTACACAGGCTGCCCAGCTCTGAAAACCAGAAGATAGGCTGCTGGTAGCCGGGTTTAAGCACGACTGTTTCTCCCTCACTTGCTCCAAATAACAATATAGAGAACTACGCACGTGTCCGTAATATCGTTATTTCTGTGATTAATTTTAAGACACCTAGCCATCATGCTACTCTCCAAGGTGGCTTCTCGGTTTCAACCACGACAGTAAACGTATAAATGTTGCTGTATACACCGTTTCATAATAAAACTTGACTGACTCGAGCGAGTGTGTATTTATCTGACAGGTATTTACACTCGCTGGCGTATGTTATTGTTCGTACCATCCGAGTTAGCTAGCATGCTAATCGCTTTGTTAGCTCATGTGTGGACCTGAAAAAGCAAGTTAACTCAAATCACTCAACAGCCACAAATCACGGCTGTATTGCGTACTTTTATGCTACAACCCCGCATGTGGTACTGCACTGTGGTCAACAAATAATGACCCCTCATAATTAGGCTCATATTTGCGCTTTACTGTTTATGCTAGCCGCGTTAGCCACGCTGCTAATCGCTAAGCTGGCTCCAAGCTATGTACAACTCCACACATAGATCCAGCAACGGCAGTTCTACATCAATTTGCTGTGACTGGGTGTACAACTTTAGGCTCTCGGCAAAATCGAGTTATCGGATATCATTATCTACTTCATTTTTGGCAAGTTAGCAAACGTTATCGTGCTAACAACGACACACCGGAGCTAACCAGGGTCCAGTAGTGTAAGGACTAAAAAAAAAACGACGTTTCACATGTATGAACATTAAAAGTAGCTAACATATGTCTTAACACGACAAATACCTCGGTCAGCCCTCTGATGGCTGTCGCCATGTGCGCCTCGGTCTCGTATACAACAAAGTCACACTACATCACGCCATTCTAACGTGCGCAGCGTTTATTACACACACACACACGACAAAATTAGTCCTTCTTCAATGCACCTGAATATAAATCACATAAATGGCTATTTAGTACTAGGGTTACGACCTTGCAAGCATAAAACAAGCACCCACGAAGATCACCCCACTACTGTACACCATGGCACACGGTTTACTTTTTACTGTGACTGGACGTGCAGTTATCGGATTTCATCATTAGATGAAGATAGATAGATAGATCTATCTCTCTCTCTCTCTCTCTCTCTCTCTCTCTCTCTCTCTCTCTCTCTCTCACAAACCACCACTTTAATATTTTTGCACATAAAGTAAATTGAGGCCAACTTAAACTAAACCCACACCATTTGGATTCCTCAGGTTTCCACTATACATCTTCTAATAACAGCCATATTGGTTAGCAGTTAGTGGAAGAGAAAGGAAGGAAAGAAATTGTGGAAAGCAAAGTATGTTGCAGTTAGTGGATGATAAAGCCTTAGACATATGTTGCAGTTAGTGGATGATAAAGAAATTGTGGTGATATAAAGTAAGTGTTGAATGAAGTGATGAAGTCAGGGTGAGTGGAAGCAGTTTGGCTTGACCTACCCTTTAGGATTCTGATGGAGTTTCAGGGCTAAGCTTTAAGACTGTGGTCGTAGTACGTGAATGGAGCGTGGATGCCATCTGGTGGTCAAAATGTAAATCTGCAAAATATAAAAAATACATATTTTTTTTTTGGTCCACAGAGACATTTAAAGAAGCAAAATCAGAAAGAGGAGAAAGAGTTAAATTTGAGAAGCACAAAAAAGCTAATTCACAAGTGAGTACGGCTGACTTTTGATACACCTTTGTTAGCACTTTTGTGTTAATTTGTTACTTACCTATGCCTTGAAGAAAGTCTCTGACCTTGCAGGTTAAAATGATTTTTTGCGCTGATGGTGCATCCGCTTTCCAATTTTTAGCTTTGCCCCACTTGCCTCCAGCTCTTCAGCCAGGTCTTGATAGCAGAGCGGTGTTCTTTATTGATTTATGATTATTATGTTGACCTCAATATAACCTGATGCATACATACATACACATAACCATACAACATAGAATTTAAGGGCTCTAAGGGGAGGAGAACAAAGGTCCTACATAGAACTGCACTACTCTACAGTTTGACTCTTAATGAGAGAATTGTTGGCTTTTTACCTAACTGATAATAAAATGTCTTTAGTTAAAGAATGCTTGATAGAAGCACTCTTTATTTAAGGCACTTTATTAAGATCTGTAAGGAGATAATACAGTATTGAGTATTTTGTTTTCTTCTGCCCTACTTTATCATTAGCATATTTTTAAAACCCAAACAAAATTACGGTGCCCTAAAATAAGTTTTCATTTCATTGCCTGGTAGCATGACAACTGGTTATCCTGCTGGCTACTAAAATGCCCAAAAGTTCCTTGGTAGAACTTAGTAGACTTACTGGAGTTCACAACCATCTGTCATATGTAACAGCTGTAACATTCACACACACACACGTATACATCTATGTTGTTAGCGTTTGCATTTGCGAGTTTGACCACACGATGGCATCCACGCTCCATCCATGACATATATCCACGATCCCAAAACAACGGTGACGTTTGCAATAGGGCACTTCCTAAATCCCTTACACTGTATACACTACACAGAAGTGCACTTCTCTAGTCAAGTCTTTTAGGCTTCTGATGGAGTTTCAGGGCTAGGCCTCAAGACTGTGGTCATAGTACGTAAATGGAGCGTGGATGCCATCGTGTGGTCAAAATGTAAAACAATTAATCTTGCAATTTTTTATTTATTTATTGATTTATTTATTGATTTATTTATTTATTTCTTGTCCACGGAGACAATTAAAGAAGCAACATCAGAAAGAGGAGAAAGAGTTACATTTAAATAGCAGAGAAGCTAACTTACAAGGGAGGAGGCAGTACGGTCGGCTGTTGATAAACTTTTGTTAGCACTTTTGTATTCATTTGTTACTTACCTATGCCTTGAAGAAAGTCTCTGACCTAAACCATGCAGGTTAATTTTTTTTTGAGGGTGCGTATGTTTTTCCATATTTTAGCTTTGCTCCACTGGCCTCCAGCTCCTCAGTCAGGTCTTGATAGCAGATGAGTCAATTTTAATTGGCAAGGTTTTGGTCAGAGACCATCTTTAGTTAGGCATCATGGGAATTGTAGTCGTTGATCTAATACACTACAACTTAAAGATATAGTGTCCACAGAGACATTTAAAGAAAGAAAGATCAAACACAAATCGAATAAATGGTATATTATTGCATACAAGGGAAAAGCTCCTAATGAGGCCAACTAAAACTACATGTTTACCCCTTGGATTTCTCAGGCTCGTTTTACATCTTCTAATAAAAGTCATGTTAGATTAGATAAAAACAGAGGGAGTTAATGTTGCTTTAAGTAATGTTGCTTTTACCATATGTTGCAGTTAGTGGATGATAAAGAAATATGGAAAGACATTGTGGCAAGCAAAGTAAGTGTAGAGCTCATGATGAAGTCTGGGTGAGTGGAAGCAGTTTGGCTAGACCTACCCCTTAGGCTTCTGATGGAGTTTCAGGGCTAAGCTTTAAGTCTGTGGTCGTAGTACGTGAATGGAGCGTGGATGCCATCTGGTGGTCAAAATGTAAATCTGCAAAATATAAAACAATTCATCTTTTTGATTTTTTGGTCCATGCAGACATTTAAAGAAGCAAAATCAGAAAGAGGAGAAAGAGTTTTTTGTATTCATTTGTTACTTACCTATGCCTTGAAGAAAGTCTCTGACCGAAACCTTGCAGGGTGCGTATGCTTTTCCATATTTTAGCTATAGCAGATGAGCGGTTTTCTTTATTGATTTATGATTATTATGGGAACCTCAATATAAACTGATACACAGAGTTTAAGGGCTCTAAAGAGAAGGAAACAAAGGTCCTACATAGAAGTGCACTACTCTACAATTTGTCTCAAAGGCTTCTAGCAGTGAGTGAATTGGAGGCTTTTTACCTAACTGCATGCTGTTTGGTTGTCATGATGGCTAATACAGTGCCTTCATTAAAGACAGCTTCTATCAAGCATTCTTCAAAACAAGACATTTTATCTAGTTGTGGAAGGAGGTTATACGGTCTGGAGGTTTTTTTTTGTTTTGTTTTGTTTTTTTTTTCCTTCTGTCCGACTTTATCGTTAGCATATTGTTAAAATGAAACCCAAGCCCAAACGACAATCATCCCACAAGACATGTAATTACTTTTTAGATTTATTGGTGCAGTTAGCAATCATATTTAATATGTATAAAATTGCCCTAAATTAAGTTTCCATTTCATTGCCTGGCAGCATGAGAACTGGTAACCATGCTGGCTTCTAAAATGCCCTGAACTGAAGTATGCTTCAATAGAAACATTTTTAAAAATGTACTTTAAAAAACACTAACCAAAATAACACCGCAATACAAATGACTTAGTAGACGTACTGGAGTTCACAACCATCTATCAAATGAAAAAGCTGTAACATTCACACGAATAAATCTAGTTAGTTAACGTTTGCATTTGCCTAGTTTGACCACACGATGGCATCCACGCTCCATCCATGACATATATGCCCATGATCCCAAAACAACGGTGGTCGTTTGCAATGAGCACTTCCAAAAGCCCTTCTATTCACCACACAGAAGAGCACTACTGTACTCAAGGCTCAAAGGCTTCTACTCTCTATTACATAACCAGGTGCATCCTAGGCAGGACAAACACTTTACCCCTGCCAGTATTTATTCACTATTTCTTTTCCCTAGGCTTCTCTAATGATCATTTTACATGTGCTGGGAAGGTTCATTTAATTTGCTCCATACTTCAAGGGTTATACTTCCAGACAAGCTAGACTGTACTAAATAAGGTAATTTTTGAAGTATAGCACAAAACAATACTGACTCAACATTCATTTAATTTTGGCGTTTTTCCCGCTGATCTGGGTTAATTTTACAAACAATGTGACGGGAAACATGAATTTTATAGAGTTAACATATAGAGTAAACATATAATTTTTTAGAGTTAGACATGCCTTGTTCTGGTAGAGGTATTGAAAGAGATTAAAAACAAACAAACAAACAAACATTCCTCTCCGGACTATACACTTACCTCCTTTACTGCTGCCCTAAAAGCAAGCACAAACAACACAGCTGGTCTCGCTTACTCTCTATGCAATCAAACTCATGTTGCATATGTATGAAACGTAAGTACCCTAAATCAAGCTCTCATTATATGAATATACACATACATTGCTCTCTGAAACTGTGCTTGCAGTTGTATAGTTTCACCACGCGGTGGGATCTACGCTCCATCCATGACTAATGCCGTTTGTAATAGGCCAAAACCGGCCTAAACACTACATAGTGTAAAGTGTAGTGTTCTACTGAAAGGGCAGTGGCTTCTACTTTCTGCTGGGGTGAATGAACTGTTTCCAAACTATTAAATATGTATAAACATATTGATAGGTATTAAAAGAAAAGTATTCATATGTATTAAAACACGTTAAATATGGCGATTTTGATGTGAAATGTAGTACAAAACGTTATATATATATAGACACACATATAGAAGTTGTTTTTTTTCCCTAATCTTCACAACCACTGTCTCACGGCTGGTTTCGCTCGCTCAGTCCTATGGAATTTAGAAGCGCACGCGTCATAATAGCCTTACATTATATAAACGCAACACCGAGGTGAGGCGGACATTTGCTGTTTCGGCGCGGACACGGGTAGGTGGCTCTTAAAAGAGCCGTTGGGTATTTCAGGTAAACGTCGAAGCGCTCTGTTTAAGCGCGCTCTCCGCGAATACGGCGGGCCAGCTGGATGTCTTTAGGCATGATGGTGACTCTCTTGGCGTGGATAGCGCACAGGTTAGTATCTTCAAACAGACCCACCAAGTACGCCTCGCTAGCCTCCTGCAGGGCCATGACGGCGGAGCTCTGGAAGCGGAGATCAGTCTTGAAGTCCTGAGCGATTTCACGCACTAGGCGCTGGAAGGGCAGCTTACGGATCAGCAGCTCAGTAGATTTCTGGTAGCGGCGGATCTCCCTCAGAGCCACGGTGCCGGGCCTGTAACGGTGAGGCTTTTTCACGCCGCCGGTGGCTGGGGCGCTCTTGCGAGCAGCCTTGGTGGCGAGCTGCTTCCTCGGGGCCTTGCCACCGGTGGACTTACGGGCGGTCTGCTTGGTTCTTGCCATCGCGTTGAACTCTGCTCCTCTCGGGGAAAAGAAAGAGAATGAGTTCTTGCTCGCTTCACATGGCTTTTAAGCTTTCAAGCCGCTTGCCGCTCATTGGGCGTCTTGAAGTTGTCCGTTTCCCATTGGGCGGCCGGCAATGCGTCGGTGACACACTATTGGGCGTCTTCTTTTCAAACCTAAAAGCAAAACGGCGGGCTCCCGTAATACAAAACAACAAAGAAAAAAAAAGCATTAAAAGAATATATAATAATAAGAACAATAATATGATCAAACTAATCAATGTACTGTACATTACAGCGAACATTAAACACACTGTGTGTGTGTGTGTGTGTGTGTGAGAGAGAGCAAGAGAATGTGTGTATACATGCACATATGCATAGGGTGTTGATCTCAGTACGTGAAATATATGAAAAAGGGCAATTGTGTATTGCATGGCAGTGTGTTTATATAATAACTCGGTTCATAAAGCTATTATTTTTTTATGCAGTTGGAAATCACGTGAAGAATATGTAGTGTTGTTTGTAAAGGAGCAGCACTTTTCTTAGAAAAAATGGGTGGCTCTTAAAAGAGCCTTTGTGTATAGATAAATCAACGGAGAGCGCCAATTTACTTTGTCTTCACAGTCTTCTCGGTCTTCTTAGGTAGCAGTACAGCCTGAATGTTGGGCAGCACACCACCTTGGGCGATAGTGACTCCTCCGAGCAGTTTGTTCAGCTCCTCGTCGTTACGAACAGCCAGCTGCAGGTGACGGGGGATGATACGGGTCTTCTTGTTGTCGCGGGCGGCGTTGCCAGCCAACTCGAGAATCTCAGCGGTGAGATACTCCAGGACGGCGGCCAAGTAGACGGGAGCGCCGGCGCCGACCCGCTCAGCGTAGTTGCCTTTACGCAGGAGCCTGTGCACACGGCCAACTGGGAACTGCAGTCCGGCGCGGGACGAACGAGTCTTAGCCTTGGCCCTAGCTTTACCACCGGTTTTGCCTCTTCCACTCATGATTCGCGTCAGTCGTGTTCGTCGAACAAAGCTGAAATAATGCACGCCGGCCAACGAGCGCCGTTGATATAGCAAAATCGCCTACGGTCCTATTGGCTAAAAGCTACGCGCACCAACAGCCAATCGCATTTCCGCCGTCAGACTCTAGCGTCCTCCCACCTCTGCTCGCTTTCCTACCCGACCCCCTCCTCCTCTCGTGCTGTGTGTCTGTGTGAGCGAGAGAGAGAAAGAAAGGAAGAAAGAAAACGGGTTAAAGAAAGAAACATTTACCCCCACTCGTGCCCCGCGTTTCCTTTCCCTTTCCCGCTCAAATGTAACACGTATGACCAAACCAAAAAAATATATATATTGATCATATATAATTATTGTGTGGGGAAACTAATGAGAGCTATTTTTGTGTTGTTGAGTGTTTTTTTTTTTTTTTTTTTAACAATCAATTCATTGTGCAGTAACAAGGGGGGAAAAAAGCTGTTTTTTTTATGAAACTGTGGGTGGCTCTTAAAAGAGCCGTTGAATAGAGAAACAAGACATGAAGGTAAACGGCGTTACTGTTTACTTCTTCTTAGGGGCAGCCTTTTTCGCCTTCGCCGCCTTGGGCTTAGCTGCTTTAGGCTTGACCGTTTTGGCTTTCTTTGGGCTCTTGGTCGCCTTTTTGGGAGCCGTCGGCTTCTTGGCCTTCTTGGGGCTCTTCGCTGCCTTCTTAGCGGCCGCGACGGGCTTCTTGGCCTTCTTGGGGGATTTCTTAGCCGCAGTGGGTTTCTTGGCTGCTACCTTCTTGGGCTTCTTGGCCGCGGCTGGTTTCTTGGCGGCCGGCTTCTTAGCTTTAGGTGCCGGTTTCTTGGCGGCCGGCTTCTTCTTTGCCTCGGCCTGCTTCTTGTTAAGCTTGAAAGAGCCCGACGCGCCGGTGCCTTTGGTCTGCACCAGAGTGCCCTTGGTGACGAGGCTCTTGACGGCGAGCTTAACGCGTGAGTTGTTCTTCTCGACGTCGTAGCCGCCGGCAGCCAGGGCTTTCTTCAGGGCGGCGAGAGACACGCCGCTCCTCTCCTTGGAAGCCGAGACGGCCTTGACGATGAGCTCGCCCACGCTGGGGCCGGCTTTCTTGGGGCGGGCGGCGGCCTTCTTCTTGGGGGCCTTGGCGGGCGCAGAGGCGGCTGGGGCTGGAGCGACTTCTGCCATTGTTCTGCTTTGCTGTGAGCGCGAGTGAGCACAAACTGCTGCAGCGTTCTGTAGAACCTCCCGCTGCAGCGAGGGGGCCGGCCCTTAAAAGCCACATGAGAACGTTGTAGACTCAACTCGCTCGATGCCGCACAGCCGTGTGGCAGCGACGGTCTCGCACTTGTGTTTTCTCTCGGCGTTTGTCGAGCGAAATATGGGCGAAAGCTCAACTTGGCGAGCGTAGAAATGCTCTTTCGTCTCCGAGAGGCTCCACCGTGTGTTGAGAAGACGGGAAGGGCAGCGTAACGACGCCGCGTTTGATACGGCGCTCACCGAAGCGTGCCACGCTACCGGCGTGCCGAACGGGCGGCGGCGCATTTGGCGTGCTAATCGGTGGAAAACGGCGACAAAAGGTGCCACGAACTGGGCGAGTGTTATCCGGTGCGTTGGAGGAGAGCCTCGGCGAGAGCGTGCTGGGCATCCGAGACGTGGGTGCGTTGTTTTGCTCGTCGTGCGAGGCGACCTTGAGGAGTGTGTAAAGCACAGTGTTGCCGTGTGTGCGCAGTATGACTTCCACCGTCGATGCGTCTTTGTCACCGGCGCTTCCACACTCGGAACGGCTCTCCATAGGTCCCCTAATACGCACTCGTAACACACCCAATATACCATAGCCAAAAATCTCATACTAACCCTAACACAAAATAACTGCATACACCCCCCCAACCCTAAAACACAAAAAACAAAATAACAAAAAAAAAAAAAGACAAAACTTATTCTAAACATAACATAAAACAATGATGCCCTTTTTCAAGCCTAATACAAAATAACTGCACCTTCACTCTAACCCCAATACAAAATAAACCCAAGCTCATTTAAACCCTAAAACCCCATTTTTCATTTTAACCCTAATAGAAAATAACCATTTTCTCTCTCCAACCCTAAATAAAATAACCCCATCCTTCCTCCAACCATTATACAAAATCACTCCACCCTCATTCGAACCCCTCACATGAAACAACTCCAATCTCATTCTTGTACTAAAACAAATTAACCCCATCCCTCCCTCTATCCCAATAAGCAACACACCAAATTATTATTTTTAAACTTTTGCTTTCATTTAACCCATTCCATGCAGTCATGACCATTCTACTTAGATGTGCATTCCTCAGTAGGCCGAGGCCATGTGTATCCAAATCATCAGGCTGATGGCTAATGTTGAAACTCACTTTTACTGAACCTTCCTTTGTATCCTAAGGCAAAGGCTTAAGCTCACCGTCACTTTAACTCAATCCACCTTCATCATAAAACTGAGGCCTTTGACCGCCATACTATTTTACTTACTCTTCCCTCGTCCTTTTGCATTGCTCCAAACCCTCTACATCAAAAAATATCTATGAACCTATTCTTGCTCCCTCGAATCTCACCATTAACCTAAGACTTCAACCAAATTCATCTTTTTGTGACCCAACCAAATAGTCCTAATACAAAATAACTCTGTCCTCCCTCTTAACCTAGTACAACATAACCTTAACATCATTCTAACAATGAAACAAAATAACCCCATCCGCCGTCTAACCCCAAAATAAAATAACCCATTTTCATTCATACTCTAATACAAACCCCACCACCTTCTCTCTCCAACCCTAAAATGAAATAACCCCATCCTTCATCCAACCATTAAACAAAATCACTCCATCCTCATTCGAACCCCTCACATGAAACAACTGCAATCTCATTCTTGTCCTAAAACAAATTAACCCCATCCTTCCCTCTATTTCAATAAGCAACACACCAAACTTTTGCTTTCATTTAACCCATTCCATGCAGTCATGACCATTCTACTTAGATGTGCAGTCCTCAGTAGGCCGAGGCCATGTGTATCCATGTGTATCCGAATCATCAGGCTGATGGCTAATGTTGAAACTCACTTTTACTGAACCTTCCTTTGTACCCTAAGGCAAAGGCTTAAGCTCACCGTCACTTTAACTCAATCCACCTTCATCATAAAACTGAGACCTTTGACCGCCATACTATTTTACTTACTCTACCCTCGTCCTTTTGCATTGCTCCGACCCTCTACATCAAAAAAATATCTATGAACCTTTTCTTGCTCCCTCGAATCTCACCATTAACCTAAGACTTCAACCAAATTCATCTTTTAGTGAACCAAACCAAATAGTCCTAATACAAAATAACTCTGTCCTCCCTCTTAACCTAGTACAACATAACCTTAACATCATTCTAACCATGAAACCAAATAACCCCATCCGCCGTCTAACCCCAAAATAAAATAACCCATTTTCATTCATACTCTAATACAAACCCCACCACCTTCTCTCTCCAACCCTAAAATGAAATAACACCATCCTTCCTCCAACCATTATACAAAATCACTCCCCATCCTCATTCGAACCCCTCACATGAAACAACTCCAATCTCATTCTTGTACTAAAACAAATTAACCCCATCCCTCCCTCTATCCCAATAAGCAACACACCAAGTTATTATTTTTAAACTTTTACTTTCATTTAACCCATTCCATGCAGACATGACCATTCTACTTAGATGTGCATTCTTCAGTAGGCCGAGGCCATGTGTATCCAAATCATCAGGCTGATGGCCAATGTTGAAATTCACTTTTTCTGAACCTTCCTTTGTATCCTAAGGCAAAGGCTTAAGCTCACCGTCACTTTAACTCAATCCACCTTCATCATAAAACTGAGAAGACCTTTGACCGCCATACTATTTTACTTACTCTACCCTCGTCCTTTTGCATTGCTCTGACCCTCTACATCAAAAAAATATCTATGAACCTATTCTTGCTCGCTCGAATCTCACCATTAACCTAAGGCTTCAACCAAATTCATCATTTTGTCACCAAACCAAGTAGTCCTAATACAAAATAACTCTGTCCTCCCTCTTAACCTAGTACAACATAACCTTAACATCATTCTAACCATGAAACCAAATAACCCCATCCGCCGTCTAACCCCAAAATAAAATAACCCATTTTCATTCATACTCTAATACAAACCCCACCACCTTCTCTCACAAACCCTAAAATGAAATAACACCATCCTTCCTCCAACCATTATACAAAATCACTCCCCATCCTCATTCGAACCCCTCACATGAAACAACTCCAATCTCATTCTTGTACTAAAACAAATTAACCCCATCCCTCCCTCTATCCCAATAAGCAACACACCAAGTTATTATTTTTAAACTTTTACTTTCATTTAACCCATTCCATGCAGACATGACCATTCTACTTAGATGTGCATTCTTCAGTAGGCCGAGGCCATGTGTATCCAAATCATCAGGCTGATGGCCAATGTTGAAATTCACTTTTTCTGAACCTTCCTAAGGCAAAGGCCTAAGCTCACAGTCACTTTAACACAATCCACCTCCATCATAAACCTGAGGCCTCGTTTACAAAGCTACTGTTACTCACTCTTCCTAGATCACATCTGCACTGAACACACTTTCACCGCCATACTTTTTTACTTACGCTACCTAAATTTACTTACTCTACCCTCGTCTTTTTGCCTTGCTCCGACCCTCTACATCAAAAGTCTAGCTCTGAACCTATTCTTGCTCGCTTGAATCTCACCATTAACCTAAGGCTTCAACCAAATTCATCTTTTTGTGACCAAACCAAGTAGTCCTAATACAAAATAACTCTGTCCTCCCTCTTAACCTAGTACAACATAACCTTAACATCATTCTAACCATGAAACCAAATAACCCCATCCGCCGTCTAACCCCAAAATAAAATAACCCATTTTCATTCATACTCTAATACAAACCCCACCACCTTCTCTCACAAACCCTAAAATGAAATAACCCCATCCTTCCTCCAACCATTATACAAAATCACTCCATCCTCATTCGAACCCCTCACATGAAACAACTCAAATCTCATTCTTGTACTAAAACAAATTAACCCCATCCCTCCCTCTATCTCAATAAGCAACACACCAAATTATTATTTTTAAACTTTTACTTTCATTTAACCCATTCCATGCAGTCATGACCATTCTACTTAGATGTGCATTCCTCAGTAGGCCGAGGCCATGTGTATCCAAATCATCAGGCTGATGGTTAATGTTGAAACTCACTTTTACTGAACCTTCCTTTGTATCCTAAGGCAAAGGCTTAAGCTCACCGTAACTTTAACTCAATCCACCTTCATCATAAAACTGAGAAGACCTTTGACCGCCATACTATTTTACTTACTCTACCCTCGTCCTTTTGCATTGCTCCGACCCTCTACATCAAAAAAATATCTATGAACCTATTCTTGCTTGCTCGAATCTCACCATTAACCTAAGGCTTCAACCAAATTCATCTTTTTGTCACCAAACCAAGTAGTCCTAATACAAAATAACTCTGTCCTCCCTCTTAACCTAATACAACATAACCTTAACATCATTCTAACCATGAAACAAAATAACCCCATCCGCCGTCTAACCCCAAAATAAAATAACCCATTTTCATTCATACTCTAATACAAACCCCACCACCTTCTCTCACAAACCCTAAAATGAAATAACCCCATCCTTCCTCCAACCATTATACAAAATCACTCCATCCTCATTCGAACCCCTCACATGAAACAACTCAAATCTCATTCTTGTACTAAAACAAATTAACCCCATCCCTCCCTCTATCTCAATAAGCAACACACCAAATTATTATTTTTAAACTTTTACTTTCATTTAACCCATTCCATGCAGTCATGACCATTCTACTTAGATGTGCATTCCTCAGTAGGCCGAGGCCGTGTGTATCCAAATCATCAGGCTGATGGCTAATGTTGAAACTCACTTTTACTGAACCTTCCTTTGTATCCTAAGGCAAAGGCTTAAGCTCACCGTCACTTTAACTCAATCCACCTTCATCATAAACCTGAGGCCTTTGACCGCCATACTATTTTACTTACTCTACCCTCGTCCTTTTGCATTGCTCCGACCCTCTACATCAAAAAAATATCTATGAACCTATTCTTGCTCGCTCGAATCTCACCATTAACCTAAGACTTCAACCAAATTCATCTTTTAGTGAACCAAACCAAATAGTCCTAATACAAAATAACTCTGTCCTCCCTCTTAACCTAGTACAACATAACCTTAACATCATTCTAACCATGAAACAAAATAACCCCATCCGCCGTCTAACCCCAAAATAAAATAACCCATTTTCATTCATACTCTAATACAAACCCCACCACCTTCTCTCTCCAACCCTAAAATGAAATAACACCATCCTTCCTCCAACCATTATACAAAATCACTCCCCATCCTCATTCGAACCCCTCACATGAAACAACTCCAATCTCATTCTTGTACTAAAACAAATTAACCCCATCCCTCCCTCTATCCCAATAAGCAACACACCAAGTTATTATTTTTAAACTTTTACTTTCATTTAACCCATTCCATGCAGACATGACCATTCTACTTAGATGTGCATTCTTCAGTAGGCCGAGGCCATGTGTATCCAAATCATCAGGCTGATGGCCAATGTTGAAATTCACTTTTTCTGAACCTTCCTAAGGCAAAGGCCTAAGCTCACAGTCACTTTAACACAATCCACCTCCATCATAAACCTGAGGCCTCGTTTACAAAGCTACTGTTACTCACTCTTCCTAGATCACATCTGCACTGAACACACTTTCACCGCCATACTTTTTTATTTACGCTACCTAAATTTACTTACTCTACCCTCGTCTTTTTGCCTTGCTCCGACCCTCTACATCAAAAGTCTAGCTCTGAACCTATTCTTGCTCGCTCGAATCTCACCATTAACCTAAGGCTTCAACCAAATTCATCTTTTTGTGACCAAACCAAGTAGTCCTAATACAAAATAACTCTGTCCTCCCTCTTTACCTAGTACAACATAACCTTAACATCATTCTAACCATGAAACCAAATAACCCCATCCGCCGTCTAACCCCAAAATAAAATAACCCATTTTCATTCATACTCTAATACAAACCCCACCACCTTCTCTCACAAACCCTAAAATGAAATAACCCCATCCTTCCTCCAACCATTATACAAAATCACTCCATCCTCATTCGAACCCCTCACATGAAACAACTCAAATCTCATTCTTGTACTAAAACAAATTAACCCCATCCCTCCCTCTATCTCAATAAGCAACACACCAAATTATTATTTTTAAACTTTTACTTTCATTTAACCCATTCCATGCAGTCATGACCATTCTACTTAGATGTGCATTCCTCAGTAGGCCGAGGCCATGTGTATCCAAATCATCAGGCTGATGGTTAATGTTGAAACTCACTTTTACTGAACCTTCCTTTGTATCCTAAGGCAAAGGCTTAAGCTCACCGTTACTTTAACTCAATCCACCTTCATCATAAAACTGAGAAGACCTTTGACCGCCATACTATTTTACTTACTCTACCCTCGTCCTTTTGCATTGCTCCGACCCTCTACATCAAAAAAATATCTATGAACCTATTCTTGCTCGCTCGAATCTCACCATTAACCTAAGGCTTCAACCAAATTCATCATTTTGTCACCAAACCAAGTAGTCCTAATACAAAATAACTCTGTCCTCCCTCTTAACCTAGTACAACATAACCTTAACATCATTCTAACCATGAAACCAAATAACCCCATCCGCCGTCTAACCCCAAAATAAAATAACCCATTTTCATTCATACTCTAATACAAACCCCACCACCTTCTCTCTCCAACCCTAAAATGAAATAACACCATCCTTCCTCCAACCATTATACAAAATCACTCCCCATCCTCATTCGAACCCCTCACATGAAACAACTCCAATCTCATTCTTGTACTAAAACAAATTAACCCCATCCCTCCCTCTATCCCAATAAGCAACACACCAAGTTATTATTTTTAAACTTTTACTTTCATTTAACCCATTCCATGCAGACATGACCATTCTACTTAGATGTGCATTCTTCAGTAGGCCGAGGCCATGTGTATCCAAATCATCAGGCTGATGGCCAATGTTGAAATTCACTTTTTCTGAACCTTCCTAAGGCAAAGGCCTAAGCTCACAGTCACTTTAACACAATCCACCTCCATCATAAACCTGAGGCCTCGTTTACAAAGCTACTGTTACTCACTCTTCCTAGATCACATCTGCACTGAACACACTTTCACCGCCATACTTTTTTACTTACGCTACCTAAATTTACTTACTCTACCCTCGTCTTTTTGCCTTGCTCCGACCCTCTACATCAAAAGTCTAGCTCTGAACCTATTCTTGCTCGCTTGAATCTCACCATTAACCTAAGGCTTCAACCAAATTCATCTTTTTGTGACCAAACCAAGTAGTCCTAATACAAAATAACTCTGTCCTCCCTCTTAACCTAGTACAACATAACCTTAACATCATTCTAACCATGAAACCAAATAACCCCATCCGCCGTCTAACCCCAAAATAAAATAACCCATTTTCATTCATACTCTAATACAAACCCCACCACCTTCTCTCACAAACCCTAAAATGAAATAACCCCATCCTTCCTCCAACCATTATACAAAATCACTCCATCCTCATTCGAACCCCTCACATGAAACAACTCAAATCTCATTCTTGTACTAAAACAAATTAACCCCATCCCTCCCTCTATCTCAATAAGCAACACACCAAATTATTATTTTTAAACTTTTACTTTCATTTAACCCATTCCATGCAGTCATGACCATTCTACTTAGATGTGCATTCCTCAGTAGGCCGAGGCCATGTGTATCCAAATCATCAGGCTGATGGTTAATGTTGAAACTCACTTTTACTGAACCTTCCTTTGTATCCTAAGGCAAAGGCTTAAGCTCACCGTCACTTTAACTCAATCCACCTTCATCATAAAACTGAGAAGACCTTTGACCGCCATACTATTTTACTTACTCTACCCTCGTCCTTTTGCATTGCTCCGACCCTCTACATCAAAAAAATATCTATGAACCTATTCTTGCTCGCTCGAATCTCACCATTAACCTAAGACTTCAACCAAATTCATCTTTTAGTGAACCAAACCAAATAGTCCTAATACAAAATAACTCTGTCCTCCCTCTTAACCTAGTACAACATAACCTTAACATCATTCTAACCATGAAACAAAATAACCCCATCCGCCGTCTAACCCCAAAATAAAATAACCCATTTTCATTCATACTCTAATACAAACCCCACCACCTTCTCTCTCCAACCCTAAAATGAAATAACACCATCCTTCCTCCAACCATTATACAAAATCACTCCCCATCCTCATTCGAACCCCTCACATGAAACAACTCCAATCTCATTCTTGTACTAAAACAAATTAACCCCATCCCTCCCTCTATCCCAATAAGCAACACACCAAGTTATTATTTTTAAACTTTTACTTTCATTTAACCCATTCCATGCAGACATGACCATTCTACTTAGATGTGCATTCTTCAGTAGGCCGAGGCCATGTGTATCCAAATCATCAGGCTGATGGCCAATGTTGAAATTCACTTTTTCTGAACCTTCCTAAGGCAAAGGCCTAAGCTCACAGTCACTTTAACACAATCCACCTCCATCATAAACCTGAGGCCTCGTTTACAAAGCTACTGTTACTCACTCTTCCTAGATCACATCTGCACTGAACACACTTTCACCGCCATACTTTTTTACTTACGCTACCTAAATTTACTTACTCTACCCTCGTCTTTTTGCCTTGCTCCGACCCTCTACATCAAAAGTCTAGCTCTGAACCTATTCTTGCTCGCTTGAATCTCACCATTAACCTAAGGCTTCAACCAAATTCATCTTTTTGTGACCAAACCAAGTAGTCCTAATACAAAATAACTCTGTCCTCCCTCTTAACCTAGTACAACATAACCTTAACATCATTCTAACCATGAAACCAAATAACCCCATCCGCCGTCTAACCCCAAAATAAAATAACCCATTTTCATTCATACTCTAATACAAACCCCACCACCTTCTCTCACAAACCCTAAAATGAAATAACCCCATCCTTCCTCCAACCATTATACAAAATCACTCCATCCTCATTCGAACCCCTCACATGAAACAACTCAAATCTCATTCTTGTACTAAAACAAATTAACCCCATCCCTCCCTCTATCTCAATAAGCAACACACCAAATTATTATTTTTAAACTTTTACTTTCATTTAACCCATTCCATGCAGTCATGACCATTCTACTTAGATGTGCATTCCTCAGTAGGCCGAGGCCATGTGTATCCAAATCATCAGGCTGATGGTTAATGTTGAAACTCACTTTTACTGAACCTTCCTTTGTATCCTAAGGCAAAGGCTTAAGCTCACCGTAACTTTAACTCAATCCACCTTCATAATAAAACTGAGAAGACCTTTGACCGCCATACTATTTTACTTACTCTACCCTCGTCCTTTTGCATTGCTCCGACCCTCTACATCAAAAAAATATCTATGAACCTATTCTTGCTTGCTCGAATCTCACCATTAACCTAAGGCTTCAACCAAATTCATCTTTTTGTCACCAAACCAAGTAGTCCTAATACAAAATAACTCTGTCCTCCCTCTTAACCTAATACAACATAACCTTAACATCATTCTAACCATGAAACAAAATAACCCCATCCGCCGTCTAACCCCAAAATAAAATAACCCATTTTCATTCATACTCTAATACAAACCCCACCACCTTCTCTCACAAACCCTAAAATGAAATAACCCCATCCTTCCTCCAACCATTATACAAAATCACTCCATCCTCATTCGAACCCCTCACATGAAACAACTCAAATCTCATTCTTGTACTAAAACAAATTAACCCCATCCCTCCCTCTATCTCAATAAGCAACACACCAAATTATTATTTTTAAACTTTTACTTTCATTTAACCCATTCCATGCAGTCATGACCATTCTACTTAGATGTGCATTCCTCAGTAGGCCGAGGCCGTGTGTATCCAAATCATCAGGCTGATGGCTAATGTTGAAACTCACTTTTACTGAACCTTCCTTTGTATCCTAAGGCAAAGGCTTAAGCTCACCGTCACTTTAACTCAATCCACCTTCATCATAAACCTGAGGCCTTTGACCGCCATACTATTTTACTTACTCTACCCTCGTCCTTTTGCATTGCTCCGACCCTCTACATCAAAAAAATATCTATGAACCTATTCTTGCTCGCTCGAATCTCACCATTAACCTAAGACTTCAACCAAATTCATCTTTTAGTGAACCAAACCAAATAGTCCTAATACAAAATAACTCTGTCCTCCCTCTTAACCTAGTACAACATAACCTTAACATCATTCTAACCATGAAACAAAATAACCCCATCCGCCGTCTAACCCCAAAATAAAATAACCCATTTTCATTCATACTCTAATACAAACCCCACCACCTTCTCTCTCCAACCCTAAAATGAAATAACACCATCCTTCCTCCAACCATTATACAAAATCACTCCCCATCCTCATTCGAACCCCTCACATGAAACAACTCCAATCTCATTCTTGTACTAAAACAAATTAACCCCATCCCTCCCTCTATCCCAATAAGCAACACACCAAGTTATTATTTTTAAACTTTTACTTTCATTTAACCCATTCCATGCAGACATGACCATTCTACTTAGATGTGCATTCTTCAGTAGGCCGAGGCCATGTGTATCCAAATCATCAGGCTGATGGCCAATGTTGAAATTCACTTTTTCTGAACCTTCCTAAGGCAAAGGCCTAAGCTCACAGTCACTTTAACACAATCCACCTCCATCATAAACCTGAGGCCTCGTTTACAAAGCTACTGTTACTCACTCTTCCTAGATCACATCTGCACTGAACACACTTTCACCGCCATACTTTTTTATTTACGCTACCTAAATTTACTTACTCTACCCTCGTCTTTTTGCCTTGCTCCGACCCTCTACATCAAAAGTCTAGCTCTGAACCTATTCTTGCTCGCTCGAATCTCACCATTAACCTAAGGCTTCAACCAAATTCATCTTTTTGTGACCAAACCAAGTAGTCCTAATACAAAATAACTCTGTCCTCCCTCTTTACCTAGTACAACATAACCTTAACATCATTCTAACCATGAAACCAAATAACCCCATCCGCCGTCTAACCCCAAAATAAAATAACCCATTTTCATTCATACTCTAATACAAACCCCACCACCTTCTCTCACAAACCCTAAAATGAAATAACCCCATCCTTCCTCCAACCATTATACAAAATCACTCCATCCTCATTCGAACCCCTCACATGAAACAACTCAAATCTCATTCTTGTACTAAAACAAATTAACCCCATCCCTCCCTCTATCTCAATAAGCAACACACCAAATTATTATTTTTAAACTTTTACTTTCATTTAACCCATTCCATGCAGTCATGACCATTCTACTTAGATGTGCATTCCTCAGTAGGCCGAGGCCATGTGTATCCAAATCATCAGGCTGATGGTTAATGTTGAAACTCACTTTTACTGAACCTTCCTTTGTATCCTAAGGCAAAGGCTTAAGCTCACCGTTACTTTAACTCAATCCACCTTCATCATAAAACTGAGAAGACCTTTGACCGCCATACTATTTTACTTACTCTACCCTCGTCCTTTTGCATTGCTCCGACCCTCTACATCAAAAAAATATCTATGAACCTATTCTTGCTCGCTCGAATCTCACCATTAACCTAAGGCTTCAACCAAATTCATCATTTTGTCACCAAACCAAGTAGTCCTAATACAAAATAACTCTGTCCTCCCTCTTAACCTAGTACAACATAACCTTAACATCATTCTAACCATGAAACCAAATAACCCCATCCGCCGTCTAACCCCAAAATAAAATAACCCATTTTCATTCATACTCTAATACAAACCCCACCACCTTCTCTCTCCAACCCTAAAATGAAATAACACCATCCTTCCTCCAACCATTATACAAAATCACTCCCCATCCTCATTCGAACCCCTCACATGAAACAACTCCAATCTCATTCTTGTACTAAAACAAATTAACCCCATCCCTCCCTCTATCCCAATAAGCAACACACCAAGTTATTATTTTTAAACTTTTACTTTCATTTAACCCATTCCATGCAGACATGACCATTCTACTTAGATGTGCATTCTTCAGTAGGCCGAGGCCATGTGTATCCAAATCATCAGGCTGATGGCCAATGTTGAAATTCACTTTTTCTGAACCTTCCTAAGGCAAAGGCCTAAGCTCACAGTCACTTTAACACAATCCACCTCCATCATAAACCTGAGGCCTCGTTTACAAAGCTACTGTTACTCACTCTTCCTAGATCACATCTGCACTGAACACACTTTCACCGCCATACTTTTTTACTTACGCTACCTAAATTTACTTACTCTACCCTCGTCTTTTTGCCTTGCTCCGACCCTCTACATCAAAAGTCTAGCTCTGAACCTATTCTTGCTCGCTTGAATCTCACCATTAACCTAAGGCTTCAACCAAATTCATCTTTTTGTGACCAAACCAAGTAGTCCTAATACAAAATAACTCTGTCCTCCCTCTTAACCTAGTACAACATAACCTTAACATCATTCTAACCATGAAACCAAATAACCCCATCCGCCGTCTAACCCCAAAATAAAATAACCCATTTTCATTCATACTCTAATACAAACCCCACCACCTTCTCTCACAAACCCTAAAATGAAATAACCCCATCCTTCCTCCAACCATTATACAAAATCACTCCATCCTCATTCGAACCCCTCACATGAAACAACTCAAATCTCATTCTTGTACTAAAACAAATTAACCCCATCCCTCCCTCTATCTCAATAAGCAACACACCAAATTATTATTTTTAAACTTTTACTTTCATTTAACCCATTCCATGCAGTCATGACCATTCTACTTAGATGTGCATTCCTCAGTAGGCCGAGGCCATGTGTATCCAAATCATCAGGCTGATGGTTAATGTTGAAACTCACTTTTACTGAACCTTCCTTTGTATCCTAAGGCAAAGGCTTAAGCTCACCGTCACTTTAACTCAATCCACCTTCATCATAAAACTGAGAAGACCTTTGACCGCCATACTATTTTACTTACTCTACCCTCGTCCTTTTGCATTGCTCCGACCCTCTACATCAAAAAAATATCTATGAACCTATTCTTGCTTGCTCGAATCTCACCATTAACCTAAGGCTTCAACCAAATTCATCTTTTTGTCACCAAACCAAGTAGTCCTAATACAAAATAACTCTGTCCTCCCTCTTAACCTAATACAACATAACCTTAACATCATTCTAACCATGAAACAAAATAACCCCATCCGCCGTCTAACCCCAAAATAAAATAACCCATTTTCATTCATACTCTAATACAAACCCCACCACCTTCTCTCACAAACCCTAAAATGAAATAACCCCATCCTTCCTCCAACCATTATACAAAATCACTCCATCCTCATTCGAACCCCTCACATGAAACAACTCAAATCTCATTCTTGTACTAAAACAAATTAACCCCATCCCTCCCTCTATCTCAATAAGCAACACACCAAATTATTATTTTTAAACTTTTACTTTCATTTAACCCATTCCATGCAGTCATGACCATTCTACTTAGATGTGCATTCCTCAGTAGGCCGAGGCCGTGTGTATCCAAATCATCAGGCTGATGGCTAATGTTGAAACTCACTTTTACTGAACCTTCCTTTGTATCCTAAGGCAAAGGCTTAAGCTCACCGTCACTTTAACTCAATCCACCTTCATCATAAACCTGAGGCCTTTGACCGCCATACTATTTTACTTACTCTACCCTCGTCCTTTTGCATTGCTCCGACCCTCTACATCAAAAAAATATCTATGAACCTATTCTTGCTCGCTCGAATCTCACCATTAACCTAAGACTTCAACCAAATTCATCTTTTAGTGAACCAAACCAAATAGTCCTAATACAAAATAACTCTGTCCTCCCTCTTAACCTAGTACAACATAACCTTAACATCATTCTAACCATGAAACAAAATAACCCCATCCGCCGTCTAACCCCAAAATAAAATAACCCATTTTCATTCATACTCTAATACAAACCCCACCACCTTCTCTCTCCAACCCTAAAATGAAATAACACCATCCTTCCTCCAACCATTATACAAAATCACTCCCCATCCTCATTCGAACCCCTCACATGAAACAACTCCAATCTCATTCTTGTACTAAAACAAATTAACCCCATCCCTCCCTCTATCCCAATAAGCAACACACCAAGTTATTATTTTTAAACTTTTACTTTCATTTAACCCATTCCATGCAGACATGACCATTCTACTTAGATGTGCATTCTTCAGTAGGCCGAGGCCATGTGTATCCAAATCATCAGGCTGATGGCCAATGTTGAAATTCACTTTTTCTGAACCTTCCTAAGGCAAAGGCCTAAGCTCACAGTCACTTTAACACAATCCACCTCCATCATAAACCTGAGGCCTCGTTTACAAAGCTACTGTTACTCACTCTTCCTAGATCACATCTGCACTGAACACACTTTCACCGCCATACTTTTTTATTTACGCTACCTAAATTTACTTACTCTACCCTCGTCTTTTTGCCTTGCTCCGACCCTCTACATCAAAAGTCTAGCTCTGAACCTATTCTTGCTCGCTCGAATCTCACCATTAACCTAAGGCTTCAACCAAATTCATCTTTTTGTGACCAAACCAAGTAGTCCTAATACAAAATAACTCTGTCCTCCCTCTTTACCTAGTACAACATAACCTTAACATCATTCTAACCATGAAACCAAATAACCCCATCCGCCGTCTAACCCCAAAATAAAATAACCCATTTTCATTCATACTCTAATACAAACCCCACCACCTTCTCTCACAAACCCTAAAATGAAATAACCCCATCCTTCCTCCAACCATTATACAAAATCACTCCATCCTCATTCGAACCCCTCACATGAAACAACTCAAATCTCATTCTTGTACTAAAACAAATTAACCCCATCCCTCCCTCTATCTCAATAAGCAACACACCAAATTATTATTTTTAAACTTTTACTTTCATTTAACCCATTCCATGCAGTCATGACCATTCTACTTAGATGTGCATTCCTCAGTAGGCCGAGGCCATGTGTATCCAAATCATCAGGCTGATGGTTAATGTTGAAACTCACTTTTACTGAACCTTCCTTTGTATCCTAAGGCAAAGGCTTAAGCTCACCGTTACTTTAACTCAATCCACCTTCATCATAAAACTGAGAAGACCTTTGACCGCCATACTATTTTACTTACTCTACCCTCGTCCTTTTGCATTGCTCCGACCCTCTACATCAAAAAAATATCTATGAACCTATTCTTGCTCGCTCGAATCTCACCATTAACCTAAGGCTTCAACCAAATTCATCATTTTGTCACCAAACCAAGTAGTCCTAATACAAAATAACTCTGTCCTCCCTCTTAACCTAGTACAACATAACCTTAACATCATTCTAACCATGAAACCAAATAACCCCATCCGCCGTCTAACCCCAAAATAAAATAACCCATTTTCATTCATACTCTAATACAAACCCCACCACCTTCTCTCTCCAACCCTAAAATGAAATAACACCATCCTTCCTCCAACCATTATACAAAATCACTCCCCATCCTCATTCGAACCCCTCACATGAAACAACTCCAATCTCATTCTTGTACTAAAACAAATTAACCCCATCCCTCCCTCTATCCCAATAAGCAACACACCAAGTTATTATTTTTAAACTTTTACTTTCATTTAACCCATTCCATGCAGACATGACCATTCTACTTAGATGTGCATTCTTCAGTAGGCCGAGGCCATGTGTATCCAAATCATCAGGCTGATGGCCAATGTTGAAATTCACTTTTTCTGAACCTTCCTAAGGCAAAGGCCTAAGCTCACAGTCACTTTAACACAATCCACCTCCATCATAAACCTTAGGCCTCGTTTACAAAGCTACTGTTACTCACTCTTCCTAGATCACATCTGCACTGAACACACTTTCACCGCCATACTTTTTTACTTACGCTACCTAAATTTACTTACTCTACCCTCGTCTTTTTGCCTTGCTCCGACCCTCTACATCAAAAGTCTAGCTCTGAACCTATTCTTGCTCGCTTGAATCTCACCATTAACCTAAGGCTTCAACCAAATTCATCTTTTTGTGACCAAACCAAGTAGTCCTAATACAAAATAACTCTGTCCTCCCTCTTAACCTAGTACAACATAACCTTAACATCATTCTAACCATGAAACCAAATAACCCCATCCGCCGTCTAACCCCAAAATAAAATAACCCATTTTCATTCATACTCTAATACAAACCCCACCACCTTCTCTCACAAACCCTAAAATGAAATAACCCCATCCTTCCTCCAACCATTATACAAAATCACTCCATCCTCATTCGAACCCCTCACATGAAACAACTCAAATCTCATTCTTGTACTAAAACAAATTAACCCCATCCCTCCCTCTATCTCAATAAGCAACACACCAAATTATTATTTTTAAACTTTTACTTTCATTTAACCCATTCCATGCAGTCATGACCATTCTACTTAGATGTGCATTCCTCAGTAGGCCGAGGCCATGTGTATCCAAATCATCAGGCTGATGGTTAATGTTGAAACTCACTTTTACTGAACCTTCCTTTGTATCCTAAGGCAAAGGCTTAAGCTCACCGTCACTTTAACTCAATCCACCTTCATCATAAAACTGAGAAGACCTTTGACCGCCATACTATTTTACTTACTCTACCCTCGTCCTTTTGCATTGCTCCGACCCTCTACATCAAAAAAATATCTATGAACCTATTCTTGCTTGCTCGAATCTCACCATTAACCTAAGGCTTCAACCAAATTCATCTTTTTGTCACCAAACCAAGTAGTCCTAATACAAAATAACTCTGTCCTCCCTCTTAACCTAATACAACATAACCTTAACATCATTCTAACCATGAAACAAAATAACCCCATCCGCCGTCTAACCCCAAAATAAAATAACCCATTTTCATTCATACTCTAATACAAACCCCACCACCTTCTCTCACAAACCCTAAAATGAAATAACCCCATCCTTCCTCCAACCATTATACAAAATCACTCCATCCTCATTCGAACCCCTCACATGAAACAACTCAAATCTCATTCTTGTACTAAAACAAATTAACCCCATCCCTCCCTCTATCTCAATAAGCAACACACCAAATTATTATTTTTAAACTTTTACTTTCATTTAACCCATTCCATGCAGTCATGACCATTCTACTTAGATGTGCATTCCTCAGTAGGCCGAGGCCGTGTGTATCCAAATCATCAGGCTGATGGCTAATGTTGAAACTCACTTTTACTGAACCTTCCTTTGTATCCTAAGGCAAAGGCTTAAGCTCACCGTCACTTTAACTCAATCCACCTTCATCATAAACCTGAGGCCTTTGACCGCCATACTATTTTACTTACTCTACCCTCGTCCTTTTGCATTGCTCCGACCCTCTACATCAAAAAAATATCTATGAACCTATTCTTGCTCGCTCGAATCTCACCATTAACCTAAGACTTCAACCAAATTCATCTTTTAGTGAACCAAACCAAATAGTCCTAATACAAAATAACTCTGTCCTCCCTCTTAACCTAGTACAACATAACCTTAACATCATTCTAACCATGAAACAAAATAACCCCATCCGCCGTCTAACCCCAAAATAAAATAACCCATTTTCATTCATACTCTAATACAAACCCCACCACCTTCTCTCTCCAACCCTAAAATGAAATAACACCATCCTTCCTCCAACCATTATACAAAATCACTCCCCATCCTCATTCGAACCCCTCACATGAAACAACTCCAATCTCATTCTTGTACTAAAACAAATTAACCCCATCCCTCCCTCTATCCCAATAAGCAACACACCAAGTTATTATTTTTAAACTTTTACTTTCATTTAACCCATTCCATGCAGACATGACCATTGTACTTAGATGTGCATTCTTCAGTAGGCTGAGGCCATGTGTATCCAAATCATCAGGCTGATGGCCAATGTTGAAATTCACTTTTTCTGAACCTTCCTAAGGCAAAGGCCTAAGCTCACAGTCACTTTAACACAATCCACCTCCATCATAAACCTGAGGCCTCGTTTACAAAGCTACTGTTACTCACTCTTCCTAGATCACATCTGCACTGAACACACTTTCACCGCCATACTTTTTTATTTACGCTACCTAAATTTACTTACTCTACCCTCGTCTTTTTGCCTTGCTCCGACCCTCTACATCAAAAGTCTAGCTCTGAACCTATTCTTGCTCGCTCGAATCTCACCATTAACCTAAGGCTTCAACCAAATTCATCTTTTTGTGACCAAACCAAGTAGTCCTAATACAAAATAACTCTGTCCTCCCTCTTTACCTAGTACAACATAACCTTAACATCATTCTAACCATGAAACCAAATAACCCCATCCGCCGTCTAACCCCAAAATAAAATAACCCATTTTCATTCATACTCTAATACAAACCCCACCACCTTCTCTCACAAACCCTAAAATGAAATAACCCCATCCTTCCTCCAACCATTATACAAAATCACTCCATCCTCATTCGAACCCCTCACATGAAACAACTAAAATCTCATTCTTGTACTAAAACAAATTAACCCCATCCCTCCCTCTATCTCAATAAGCAACACACCAAATTATTATTTTTAAACTTTTACTTTCATTTAACCCATTCCATGCAGTCATGACCATTCTACTTAGATGTGCATTCCTCAGTAGGCCGAGGCCATGTGTATCCAAATCATCAGGCTGATGGTTAATGTTGAAACTCACTTTTACTGAACCTTCCTTTGTATCCTAAGGCAAAGGCTTAAGCTCACCGTTACTTTAACTCAATCCACCTTCATCATAAAACTGAGAAGACCTTTGACCGCCATACTATTTTACTTACTCTACCCTCGTCCTTTTGCATTGCTCCGACCCTCTACATCAAAAAAATATCTATGAACCTATTCTTGCTCGCTCGAATCTCACCATTAACCTAAGGCTTCAACCAAATTCATCATTTTGTCACCAAACCAAGTAGTCCTAATACAAAATAACTCTGTCCTCCCTCTTAACCTAGTACAACATAACCTTAACATCATTCTAACCGTGAAACCAAATAACCCCATCCGCCGTCTAACCCCAAAATAAAATAACCCATTTTCATTCATACTCTAATACAAACCCCACCACCTTCTCTCTCCAACCCTAAAATGAAATAACACCATCCTTCCTCCAACCATTATACAAAATCACTCCCCATCCTCATTCGAACCCCTCACATGAAACAACTCCAATCTCATTCTTGTACTAAAACAAATTAACCCCATCCCTCCCTCTATCCCAATAAGCAACACACCAAGTTATTATTTTTAAACTTTTACTTTCATTTAACCCATTCCATGCAGACATGACCATTCTACTTAGATGTGCATTCTTCAGTAGGCCGAGGCCATGTGTATCCAAATCATCAGGCTGATGGCCAATGTTGAAATTCACTTTTTCTGAACCTTCCTAAGGCAAAGGCCTAAGCTCACAGTCACTTTAACACAATCCACCTCCATCATAAACCTGAGGCCTCGTTTACAAAGCTACTGTTACTCACTCTTCCTAGATCACATCTGCACTGAACACACTTTCACCGCCATACTTTTTTACTTACGCTACCTAAATTTACTTACTCTACCCTCGTCTTTTTGCCTTGCTCCGACCCTCTACATCAAAAGTCTAGCTCTGAACCTATTCTTGCTCGCTTGAATCTCACCATTAACCTAAGGCTTCAACCAAATTCATCTTTTTGTGACCAAACCAAGTAGTCCTAATACAAAATAACTCTGTCCTCCCTCTTAACCTAGTACAACATAACCTTAACATCATTCTAACCATGAAACCAAATAACCCCATCCGCCGTCTAACCCCAAAATAAAATAACCCATTTTCATTCATACTCTAATACAAACCCCACCACCTTCTCTCACAAACCCTAAAATGAAATAACCCCATCCTTCCTCCAACCATTATACAAAATCACTCCATCCTCATTCGAACCCCTCACATGAAACAACTCAAATCTCATTCTTGTACTAAAACAAATTAACCCCATCCCTCCCTCTATCTCAATAAGCAACACACCAAATTATTATTTTTAAACTTTTACTTTCATTTAACCCATTCCATGCAGTCATGACCATTCTACTTAGATGTGCATTCCTCAGTAGGCCGAGGCCATGTGTATCCAAATCATCAGGCTGATGGTTAATGTTGAAACTCACTTTTACTGAACCTTCCTTTGTATCCTAAGGCAAAGGCTTAAGCTCACCGTCACTTTAACTCAATCCACCTTCATCATAAAACTGAGAAGACCTTTGACCGCCATACTATTTTACTTACTCTACCCTCGTCCTTTTGCATTGCTCCGACCCTCTACATCAAAAAAATATCTATGAACCTATTCTTGCTTGCTCGAATCTCACCATTAACCTAAGGCTTCAACCAAATTCATCTTTTTGTCACCAAACCAAGTAGTCCTAATACAAAATAACTCTGTCCTCCCTCTTAACCTAATACAACATAACCTTAACATCATTCTAACCATGAAACAAAATAACCCCATCCGCCGTCTAACCCCAAAATAAAATAACCCATTTTCATTCATACTCTAATACAAACCCCACCACCTTCTCTCACAAACCCTAAAATGAAATAACCCCATCCTTCCTCCAACCATTATACAAAATCACTCCATCCTCATTCGAACCCCTCACATGAAACAACTCAAATCTCATTCTTGTACTAAAACAAATTAACCCCATCCCTCCCTCTATCTCAATAAGCAACACACCAAATTATTATTTTTAAACTTTTACTTTCATTTAACCCATTCCATGCAGTCATGACCATTCTACTTAGATGTGCATTCCTCAGTAGGCCGAGGCCATGTGTATCCAAATCATCAGGCTGATGGCTAATGTTGAAACTCACTTTTACTGAACCTTCCTTTGTATCCTAAGGCAAAGGCTTAAGCTCACCGTCACTTTAACTCAATCCACCTTCATCATAAACCTGAGGCCTTTGACCGCCATACTATTTTACTTACTCTACCCTCGTCCTTTTGCATTGCTCCGACCCTCTACATCAAAAAAATATCTATGAACCTATTCTTGCTCGCTCGAATCTCACCATTAACCTAAGACTTCAACCAAATTCATCTTTTAGTGAACCAAACCAAATAGTCCTAATACAAAATAACTCTGTCCTCCCTCTTAACCTAGTACAACATAACCTTAACATCATTCTAACCATGAAACAAAATAACCCCATCCGCCGTCTAACCCCAAAATAAAATAACCCATTTTCATTCATACTCTAATACAAACCCCACCACCTTCTCTCTCCAACCCTAAAATGAAATAACACCATCCTTCCTCCAACCATTATACAAAATCACTCCCCATCCTCATTCGAACCCCTCACATGAAACAACTCCAATCTCATTCTTGTACTAAAACAAATTAACCCCATCCCTCCCTCTATCCCAATGGGCAACACACCAAGTTATTATTTTTAAACTTTTACTTTCATTTAACCCATTCCATGCAGTCATGACCATTCTACTTAGATGTGCATTCCTCAGTAGGCCTAGGTCATGTGTATCCAAATCATCAGGCTGATGGCTAATGTTGAAACTCACTTTTACTGAACCTTCCTTTGTATCCTAAGGCAAAGGCTTAAGCTCACCGTCACTTTAACTCAATCCACCTTCATCATAAAACTGAGGCCTTTGACCGCCATACTATTTTACTTACTCTACCCTCGTCCTTTTGCATTGCTCCGACCCTCTACATCAAAAAAATATCTATGAACCTATTCTTGCTCGCTCGAATCTCACCATTAACCTAAGACTTCAACCAAATTCATTTTTTAGTGAACCAAACCAAATAGTCCTAATACAAAATAACTCTGTCCTCCCTCTTAACCTAGTACAACATAACCTTAACATCATTCTAACCATGAAACCAAATAACCCCATCCGCCGTCTAACCCCAAAATAAAATAACCCATTTTTATTCATACTCTAATACAAACCCCACCACCATCTCTCTCCAACCCTAAAATGAAATAACACCATCCTTCCTCCAACCATTATACAAAATCACTCCCCATCCTCATTCGAACCCCTCACATGAAACAACTCCAATCTCATTCTTGTACTAAAACAAATTAACCCCATCCCTCCCTCTATCACAATAAGCAACACACCAAATTATTATTTTTAAACTTTTACTTTCATTTAACCCATTCCATGCAGTCATGACCATTCTACTTAGATGTGCATTCCTCAGTAGGCCGAGGCCATGTGTATCCAAATCATCAGGCTGATGGCTAATGTTGAAACTCACTTTTACTGAACCTTCCTTTGTATCCTAAGGCAAAGGCTTAAGCTCACCGTCACTTTAACTCAATCCACCTTCATCATAAAACTGAGGCCTTTGACCGCCATACTATTTTACTTACTCTACCCTCGTCCTTTTGCATTGCTCCGACCCTCTACATCAAAAAAATATCTATGAACCTATTCTTGCTCGCTCGAATCTCACCATTAACCTAAGACTTCAACCAAATTCATCTTTTAGTGAACCAAACCAAATAGTCCTAATACAAAATAACTCTGTCCTCCCTCTTAACCTAGTACAACATAACCTTAACATCATTCTAACCATGAAACAAAATAACCCCATCCGCCGTCTAACCCCAAAATAAAATAACCCATTTTCATTCATACTCTAATACAAACCCCACCACCTTCTCTCTCCAACCCTAAAATGAAATAACACCATCCTTCCTCCAACCATTATACAAAATCACTCCCCATCCTCATTCGAACCCCTCACATGAAACAACTCCAATCTCATTCTTGTACTAAAACAAATTAACCCCATCCCTCCCTCTATCCCAATAAGCAACACACCAAGTTATTATTTTTAAACTTTTACTTTCATTTAACCCATTCCATGCAGACATGACCATTCTACTTAGATGTGCATTCTTCAGTAGGCCGAGGCCATGTGTATCCAAATCATCAGGCTGATGGCCAATGTTGAAATTCACTTTTTCTGAACCTTCCTAAGGCAAAGGCCTAAGCTCACAGTCACTTTAACACAATCCACCTCCATCATAAACCTGAGGCCTCGTTTACAAAGCTACTGTTACTCACTCTTCCTAGATCACATCTGCACTGAACACACTTTCACCGCCATACTTTTTTACTTACGCTACCTAAATTTACTTACTCTACCCTCGTCTTTTTGCCTTGCTCCGACCCTCTACATCAAAAGTCTAGCTCTGAACCTATTCTTGCTCGCTTGAATCTCACCATTAACCTAAGGCTTCAACCAAATTCATCTTTTTGTGACCAAACCAAGTAGTCCTAATACAAAATAACTCTGTCCTCCCTCTTAACCTAATACAACATAACCTTAACATCATTCTAACCATGAAACCAAATAACCCCATCCGCCGTCTAACCCCAAAATAAAATAACCCATTTTCATTCATACTCTAATACAAACCCCACCACCTTCTCTCACAAACCCTAAAATGAAATAACCCCATCCTTCCTCCAACCATTATACAAAATCACTCCATCCTCATTCGAACCCCTCACATGAAACAACTCAAATCTCATTCTTGTACTAAAACAAATTAACCCCATCCCTCCCTCTATCTCAATAAGCAACACACCAAGTTATTATTTTTAAACTTTTACTTTCATTTAACCCATTCCATGCAGTCATGACCATTCTACTTAGATGTGCATTCCTCAGTAGGCCTAGGTCATGTGTATCCAAATCATCAGGCTGATGGCTAATGTTGAAACTCACTTTTACTGAACCTTCCTTTGTATCCTAAGGCAAAGGCTTAAGCTCACCGTCACTTTAACTCAATCCACCTTCATCATAAAACTGAGGCCTTTGACCGCCATACTATTTTACTTACTCTACCCTCGTCCTTTTGCATTGCTCCGACCCTCTACATCAAAAAAATATCTATGAACCTATTCTTGCTCGCTCGAATCTCACCATTAACCTAAGACTTCAACCAAATTCATCTTTTAGTGAACCAAACCAAATAGTCCTAATACAAAATAACTCTGTCCTCCCTCTTAACCTAGTACAACATAACCTTAACATCATTCTTACCATGAAACCAAATAACCCCATCCGCCGTCTAACCCCAAAATAAAATAACCCATTTTTATTCATACTCTAATACAAACCCCACCACCATCTCTCTCCAACCCTAAAATGAAATAACACCATCCTTCCTCCAACCATTATACAAAATCACTCCCCATCCTCATTCGAACCCCTCACATGAAACAACTCCAATCTCATTCTTGTACTAAAACAAATTAACCCCATCCCTCCCTCTATCTCAATAAGCAACACACCAAATTATTATTTTTAAACTTTTACTTTCATTTAACCCATTCCATGCAGTCATGACCATTCTACTTAGATGTGCATTCCTCAGTAGGCCGAGGCCATGTGTATCCAAATCATCAGGCTGATGGCTAATGTTGAAACTCACTTTTACTGAACCTTCCTTTGTATCCTAAGGCAAAGGCTTAAGCTCACCGTCACTTTAACTCAATCCACCTTCATCATAAAACTGAGGCCTTTGACCGCCATACTATTTTACTTACTCTACCCTCGTCCTTTTGCATTGCTCCGACCCTCTACATCAAAAAAATATCTATGAACCTATTCTTGCTCGCTCGAATCTCACCATTAACCTAAGACTTCAACCAAATTCATCTTTTAGTGAACCAAACCAAATAGTCCTAATACAAAATAACTCTGTCCTCCCTCTTAACCTAGTACAACATAACCTTAACATCATTCTAACCATGAAACAAAATAACCCCATCCGCCGTCTAACCCCAAAATAAAATAACCCATTTTCATTCATACTCTAATACAAACCCCACCACCTTCTCTCTCCAACCCTAAAATGAAATAACACCATCCTTCCTCCAACCATTATACAAAATCACTCCCCATCCTCATTCGAACCCCTCACATGAAACAACTCCAATCTCATTCTTGTACTAAAACAAATTAACCCCATCCCTCCCTCTATCCCAATAAGCAACACACCAAGTTATTATTTTTAAACTTTTACTTTCATTTAACCCATTCCATGCAGACATGACCATTCTACTTAGATGTGCATTCTTCAGTAGGCCGAGGCCATGTGTATCCAAATCATCAGGCTGATGGCCAATGTTGAAATTCACTTTTTCTGAACCTTCCTAAGGCAAAGGCCTAAGCTCACAGTCACTTTAACACAATCCACCTCCATCATAAACCTGAGGCCTCGTTTACAAAGCTACTGTTACTCACTCTTCCTAGATCACATCTGCACTGAACACACTTTCACCGCCATACTTTTTTACTTACGCTACCTAAATTTACTTACTCTACCCTCGTCTTTTTGCCTTGCTCCGACCCTCTACATCAAAAGTCTAGCTCTGAACCTATTCTTGCTCGCTTGAATCTCACCATTAACCTAAGGCTTCAACCAAATTCATCTTTTTGTGACCAAACCAAGTAGTCCTAATACAAAATAACTCTGTCCTCCCTCTTAACCTAGTACAACATAACCTTAACATCATTCTAACCATGAAACCAAATAACCCCATCCGCCGTCTAACCCCAAAATAAAATAACCCATTTTCATTCATACTCTAATACAAACCCCACCACCTTCTCTCTCCAACCCTAAAATGAAATAACCCCATCCTTCCTCCAACCATTATACAAAATCACTCCATCCTCATTCGAACCCCTCACATGAAACAACTCCAATCTCATTCTTGTCCTAAAACAAATTAACCCCATCCTTCCCTCTATCTCACTAAGCAACACACCAAATAATTATTTTTAAACTTTTACTTTCATTTAACCCATTCCATGCAGTCATGACCATTCTACTTAGATGTGCATTCCTCAGTAGGCCGAGGCCATGTGTATCCAAAACATCAGGCTGATGGCTTATGTTGAAACTGTTTTACTTTTACTGAATCTTCCTTTGTATCCTAAGGCAAAGGCCTAAGCTCACGGTCACTTTAACTCAATCCACCTTCATCATAAACCTGAGGCCTTTGACCGCCATACTATTTTATTTACTCTACCCTCGTCCTTTTGCCTTGCTTCAACCCTCTACATCAAAAGTCTAGCTCTGAACCTATTCTTGCTCGCTCGAATCTCAACATTAACCTAAGGCTTCAACCAAATTCATCTTTTTGTGACCCAACAAAATAGTCCTAATACAAAATAACTCTGTCCTCCCTCTTAACCTAGTACAACATAACCTTAACATCATTCTAACAATGAAACAAAATAACCCCATCCGCCGTCTAACCCCAAAATAAAATAACTCATTTTCATTCATACTCTAATACAAACCCCACCACCTTCTCTCTCCAACCCTAAAATGAAATAACCCCATCCTTCATCCAACCATTATACAAAATCACTCCATCCTCATTCGAACCCCTCACATGAAACAACTGCAATCTCATTCTTGTCCTAAAACAAATTAACCCCATCCTTCCCTCTATCTCAATAAGCAACACACTAAACTTTTGCTTTCACTTAACCCATTCCATGCAGTCATGACCATTCTACTTAGATGTGCAGTCCTCAGTAGGCCGAGGCCATGTGTATCCGAATCATCAGGCTGATGGCTTATGTTGAAACTCACTTTTACTGAACCTTCCTTTGTATCCTAAGGCAAAGGCCTAAGCTCACGGTCACTTTAACTCAATCCACCTTCATCATAAACCTGAGGCCTCCTTACAAAGCCACTGTTACTCACTCTTCCTAGATCACATCTGCACTAAACACACTTTCACCGCCATACTTTTTTACTTACGCTACCTCAATTTAATTATTCTACCCTCGTCCTTTTGCCTTACTTCGACCCTCTACATCAAAAGCCTTGCTCTGAACCTACTTTTGTTCACTCAAATCCCACCATAAACCTAAGGCTTTAACTAACTTCACCCTTCTGTGACCCAACAAAAAAGGCTTGTGGGAGAGCCTAACCGTATGCCTGGTTATATACACTAGACAGCTTTCATTACAAAGATCAGGTGTGTAATTCTAGGGTTTAAGTCAACCCTAGTATGGTTTCCTGCCTCACTCTTCCCCACCTGTAAGGCTGATCTCCTCTGGACTGGTCTTTCACAGGTGATGTGCAGCTTCATTTATCCCACTTAGCACTACAAGCCCACTCCATACAGTTAGTATGGCACAGTATTTTAGTTTGCTGCTCTGTCCCTGAATCCTAGTACACTATACCAATTAAATGCAAACAAACAATTAAGTAAGTTGATTTACATACATACATCAATAAGTATGTAACAATAAAGGCACTCTCTAATAAATAATAATAATAATAATAATAATAATAATTAGTATTATAACTTACTTGGTTCTTGAATAAAACTGCTCTTTGGAAGAAACCGTGGGTGGCTCTTAAAAGAGCCGTTGGGTTTGGATTATGCCGCTATCACTATTTACTTGGAGCTCGTGTACTTGGTGACGGCCTTTGTGCCCTCTGACACGGCGTGCTTGGCCAACTCACCGGGAAGGAGCAGACGCACAGCAGTCTGGATCTCCCTAGAGGTGATAGTAGAACGTTTGTTGTAGTGAGCCAAACGAGAAGACTCACCGGCGATGCGCTCGAAGATGTCGTTCACGAACGAGTTCATGATGCCCATCGCTTTAGAGGAGATTCCAGTGTCAGGGTGGACCTGCTTCAGCACCTTGTACACGTAGATGGCATAGCTCTCCTTCCTGGACTTTCTGCGCTTCTTGCCGCCTTTCCCGGCCGTCTTGGTCACGGCTTTCTTGGATCCCTTCTTGGGCGCGGACTTAGCTGGCTCAGGCATACTGCTCCTCGTCGAGTAAGACTGAAGAATGAGGGGGAGGCGATAAGCTCCCACATTATTTAGACTCTAGCATTTTAATTAGACGAGGTACCGCCTCCAGAATGCCGTCAAACGACCATTGGACAACAAATTGTCCGCTCTCTTCTTGCCAACCCCCCACCCTTCATTCCCCTCCCCTCCCCTCCCTATTCTCCCCTTCCCTTCCCCCTCCCCAGAGCAGCATTCTCTTTGTTCGCCTACCCGCGCATTTTTACCCACCGTGCAGACGGCACATTATTTTTCGCCACAGCGGCGTTGACGGCGATATTCTGAATTTATTCAAACGTTTAATCAACGCATACGGGGGAAATTGAAAACTATATGTATTCTTCATATATATAAAATTAGCTTCTTAACCGGGAGATTCATAACCACCATCATTGACTATATTGAAACAAACAAACAAATATGATTCTTGCAACATTCTATCCCGCGCATTCTTAATCTACAGGGCTGTTTTTCTGTTTTTCGGCACAGCGGCGTTGACGGCGATTTTTTTTCTATCAGGATTTATTAAGACATATAGTTCGGATTTAACCAACGCACACGGGGGGCAAAATGGAAAACAATACATATATACAGACATATCTATTATATGTATATATACACACATGTATTCTTCCGGTATATTACATTTTAATACAGAGTATGCGGGAGATCGACTGCCTTATTTGATAACAAACTAAGAATAGAAACAGGCTCTTTTGCTGGATTTGTGGGTGGCTCTTAAAAGAGCCGTTGTGTTTAGAGCTGTTCAGGCCGAGCGTTTAACCTCCGAATCCATACAGAGTGCGTCCCTGGCGCTTCAGGGCGTACACCACATCCATAGCGGTGACGGTCTTTCTTTTGGCATGCTCAGTGTACGTGACTGCGTCTCTGATCACGTTTTCCAAGAACACTTTGAGCACACCGCGGGTCTCTTCGTAGATCAGACCAGAGATACGCTTGACGCCACCACGACGAGCCAGACGGCGAATAGCCGGCTTTGTGATACCCTGGATGTTATCGCGAAGCACTTTACGATGACGCTTGGCGCCTCCTTTCCCAAGGCCTTTGCCGCCCTTTCCTCTGCCTGACATCCTCGCTGCTTCTTTTCTCAGTCGACGAGAAGAGAATCTATGAAGCTGGGGAGCCAGAGACACGCCTGTTATACTCCTCTATAGGACCTAAATGAAAGCAAGGGAACCGAGCGACGTCACAGTACATTAGCTCCGCCTCATACTCTGTACGTGTGCAGAACGCTTGTTTTGCTGTACAGCGACTCAAACATGCCTAGACCACTCAAAGATTGCACATAAAGCCACTGAGTGGGTAGCCATACAAAATACAGTATATTAATATTAATTCGGAATTAAATATTAATTCCGTACCGTCTGGATGTACTCATGTTCAAAATTCAAAAAAGTGCTCTTTTTGGATTTCATGGGGGGGGGGGGGGGGGGAATCAATAGTCAAAGTCAAGCAATAATAGCATCACTTCTCAATGCATTTGCAGCATGTCTTCCTTCTACTGCTTGTAGTTTCACAGTCTGGCCACACAATGGCATCCAGACTCCAAGTGTTCTAAAAAGGAATAAACTAATAATAGTAATAATAATAACGCAGCATACTTTGGATCATGCATAACCTTCACTCTGAATACTTTAACTCATCATGATTTAGCTTCGAAACCTACAGCCTAGCTCCAGACCTGCTTGACCTTATAATTAAAAAGTAAGCTAAACTATAATTAGGAGCGAAAATCACTTCTGAAATAGCTTGGTCTTATGGCGAAATCTTAAAATAAATAAATAAATAGCTGAATGAATTAATAAAATTCAGTGACCTAGGCTTAAGATGAACTTACAGTGACTCAAAGTAGGCTCATACACAGCCTCTGACTCCTTTTCACGAAATTTGAAGTGCATAGGGGCCATGTGACCTTTGTAAATAAACATTTATGCACCGTTTTCTTAGAAAGATTACACACTTGACATTATTATTGTTATTATTGTAGTAATTGATTGTGTGTTTTACCATCCTAAACCGCACTCCAGTACTCTCTAGTGCACTAGGTGAGTATAGAAGCCGTTTTTTCGTGACATCGTGCACTCCACGTGGAGTCGTTTCGGCAACTAGCTAACGAAAATAATCTTTTGTAAACAAAACACTAGCTAGCAAGCTACACAGGCTGCCCAGCTCTGAAAACCAGAAGATAGGCTGCTGGTAGCCGGGTTTAAGCACGACTGTTTCTCCCTCACTTGCTCCAAATAACAATATAGAGAACTACGCACGTGTCCGTAATATCGTTATTTCTGTGATTAATTTTAAGACACCTAGCCATCATGCTACTCTCCAAGGTGGCTTCTCGGTTTCAACCACGACAGTAAACGTATAAATGTTGCTGTATACACCGTTTCATAATAAAACTTGACTGACTCGAGCGAGTGTGTATTTATCTGACAGGTATTTACACTCGCTGGCGTATGTTATTGTTCGTACCATCCGAGTTAGCTAGCATGCTAATCGCTTTGTTAGCTCATGTGTGGACCTGAAAAAGCAAGTTAACTCAAATCACTCAACAGCCACAAATCACGGCTGTATTGCGTACTTTTATGCTACAACCCCGCATGTGGTACTGCACTGTGGTCAACAAATAATGACCCCTCATAATTAGGCTCATATTTGCGCTTTACTGTTTATGCTAGCCGCGTTAGCCACGCTGCTAATCGCTAAGCTGGCTCCAAGCTATGTACAACTCCACACATAGATCCAGCAACGGCAGTTCTACATCAATTTGCTGTGACTGGGTGTACAACTTTAGGCTCTCGGCAAAATCGAGTTATCGGATATCATTATCTACTTCATTTTTGGCAAGTTAGCAAACGTTATCGTGCTAACAACGACACACCGGAGCTAACCAGGGTCCAGTAGTGTAAGGACTAAAAAAAAAACGACGTTTCACATGTATGAACATTAAAAGTAGCTAACATATGTCTTAACACGACAAATACCTCGGTCAGCCCTCTGATGGCTGTCGCCATGTGCGCCTCGGTCTCGTATACAACAAAGTCACACTACATCACGCCATTCTAACGTGCGCAGCGTTTATTACACACACACACACGACAAAATTAGTCCTTCTTCAATGCACCTGAATATAAATCACATAAATGGCTATTTAGTACTAGGGTTACGACCTTGCAAGCATAAAACAAGCACCCACGAAGATCACCCCACTACTGTACACCATGGCACACGGTTTACTTTTTACTGTGACTGGACGTGCAGTTATCGGATTTCATCATTAGATGAAGATAGATAGATAGATCTATCTCTCTCTCTCTCTCTCTCTCTCTCTCTCTCTCTCTCTCTCTCTCTCTCACAAACCACCACTTTAATATTTTTGCACATAAAGTAAATTGAGGCCAACTTAAACTAAACCCACACCATTTGGATTCCTCAGGTTTCCACTATACATCTTCTAATAACAGCCATATTGGTTAGCAGTTAGTGGAAGAGAAAGGAAGGAAAGAAATTGTGGAAAGCAAAGTATGTTGCAGTTAGTGGATGATAAAGCCTTAGACATATGTTGCAGTTAGTGGATGATAAAGAAATTGTGGTGATATAAAGTAAGTGTTGAATGAAGTGATGAAGTCAGGGTGAGTGGAAGCAGTTTGGCTTGACCTACCCTTTAGGATTCTGATGGAGTTTCAGGGCTAAGCTTTAAGACTGTGGTCGTAGTACGTGAATGGAGCGTGGATGCCATCTGGTGGTCAAAATGTAAATCTGCAAAATATAAAAAATACATATTTTTTTTTTGGTCCACAGAGACATTTAAAGAAGCAAAATCAGAAAGAGGAGAAAGAGTTAAATTTGAGAAGCACAAAAAAGCTAATTCACAAGTGAGTACGGCTGACTTTTGATACACCTTTGTTAGCACTTTTGTGTTAATTTGTTACTTACCTATGCCTTGAAGAAAGTCTCTGACCTTGCAGGTTAAAATGATTTTTTGCGCTGATGGTGCATCCGCTTTCCAATTTTTAGCTTTGCCCCACTTGCCTCCAGCTCTTCAGCCAGGTCTTGATAGCAGAGCGGTGTTCTTTATTGATTTATGATTATTATGTTGACCTCAATATAACCTGATGCATACATACATACACATAACCATACAACATAGAATTTAAGGGCTCTAAGGGGAGGAGAACAAAGGTCCTACATAGAACTGCACTACTCTACAGTTTGACTCTTAATGAGAGAATTGTTGGCTTTTTACCTAACTGATAATAAAATGTCTTTAGTTAAAGAATGCTTGATAGAAGCACTCTTTATTTAAGGCACTTTATTAAGATCTGTAAGGAGATAATACAGTATTGAGTATTTTGTTT